>NW_004955458.1:12353479-12410587 GCF_000276665.1 Chinchilla lanigera
CAAATAAAGTGCCTATGAAGATATTAACAGCTTTCCTTGATCTTAAATTTTCAAGCATTATGCAAAGCTCTTTGGGGACCATAACCACTAACGCCTATAGAGTTACTGTTACTTGTATTTGGCAAGATTCTCCGTGTCAACTGTCCAGCGCAGGCTGAACAAGAAAGAAAAGTGAAGGAGAGCATTTGGCAGCAACAGAAGCAAATCATCTTGGTTTCACTTCTGGGTTTCACTTCTATGACTGAGGAAGGTACAGGAGATGCCATTGAAGTGAATAAATACAAGAGGTGAATTTTTGGAAGAAATCCAGATTCTCTTCTACTTCAGGGAGTCAGCTCAATTTGGCTTGAAACAAGATTTATAGACGTTGGTGGTAAAAACATTAAAGGATCAGATTTGTGATTAAATTTTAGGAAAAAGTTAAAGATTTCAAATATGACATTACTTGTAAGTATATGGTACACGTATTCATACGTACAAACGTTCAGAACATTCTGATGAAGAAGTGATGTTGTTTGGGTGTTTTAAATATCCATTCAAACATCAGGAAAATTCTTAGAAGCTCTTAGAAATGAAAACTCTAATAAATAAAGCCTAATTTTCATGAATACCTATTTGATCCGGATTATACAACACATTTTGAGCTTTGTAACTCTTAGAGTGCATATAATTTTTAATTGACTTTTCCTTGGCAATATTAGTATGTTTGTATTATATTCATGGGACTCCCTCTGGTGTATAACTTAACACATGAAAATTCTTGCTTTACTCTTTACCAAGGTTTCCTTGCAGTCTGATGGATAAGGTGTCTAATTATGGAATACTGCAGAAGGCTTTGGATCAAATCATATGTTTTTATTGAAAATGAGGTCATGTTGGGTTGTGCGATATAACAAAATAATCAGTTAACTATTTTTCCAAGCCAAACATAGAGTAATTAGGTTTAGTAACCTGGTTTCCTCCCTAAGATCTGTAACTCATACATGGTGGTTTAGAAACAATATGACTAGAAATTGTGTATGTTTTTCTTGGACATTTAAATGAGGAGTATTTTTCAAGCTAAGCTGTATTTTAGGTAAAATTTAACTTTATTTTCATTTTTACTTTACATGAGATTGCCTAGGAGAATATTTGCCATATAATCTAAAATTATATGGCCCAAAAATTGTCACTCAAGTAATTCACATTATTTCAGATGAACAATGAGTTAGATAGTTATGGATTATAATTTAAACAGTGATATATTTAATCATCCATTAGAATATTTTGATAGAAATTTCCAGATATTTCATGGAAGAATGATTTCAAATACATTGTCATATTAACCACCCCACCCCCACCCCAAATCATTGAAATGCTCTAGTTCCAATACTCTCCCAGCTCAAATGCTCTGTATCTCAAAGGTTCAGTGTTTGATGCTCAGGAAATATGAGATTCACGCTGTCCATTTATTAGAATCGTCTCTAAAACAATACTTTGATTGGTTAAAAGATTTATGTCTCCAAAATGCTGAATTTTAAACTATTTAAGGTGTAGGCTTAAGCACAAATTCTTACACTACAAGGATTAGTTTATTCCAGAAAAGAATTAATACTGTCTTATTTTTTTTTCCTGAAATTAAAACAGTAGCTCCTTTCAAGACACTGAAATTACTATGTATTTCACATTGTTGGGTTGACCATGAAAACTCCTTTCACAATTTAGCTTTGGCACACTAGATAATTTCTCCATTCAACATTTATGCCTCAAAGGAGTATTGTGTAGCATACCATTATAGAATTTCCATATTCATCTTAGGTTTACTACTGACATGACTTCAAAAATGTGATATTGTCAAAATTGTGCTGACTGTGAAATTAAAATGCCTTTTTGGGCATCTAGAACAGCTGTACTGAATAGCCTGACATCTGCGAAATCAAAAGTGTATTTTGAATTCAACTTTCAAACCACAGTATTCAAGTAAGCAAAAACTGACCATGTGTTAAAAACACTTGAAACTCTTCCTCTTGTAACTGTTTATCTACATTTTTAAAACTCTGTTTACATTGTAGTAACAGCTGTGTTTAAAGGGGTACGACAGAGCAGACTAATTTATAATGCAAAACTCTATGCTAAAAAAATTGATGCTTGAAAAAAACACTTCAAAAGAGGGCAAAAATGATTAAAATAGACACAACCATTTGTTTAAACTATGACTTTCTAAAAAAAAAAAACCAGCCTAATATAAACTGGCCTATGCATGTTCCAAGCAGCTGTTCTGTGTAACCCCTCTACAAAACCTTTCTCGGGGTAGGGGTGGGGGGTAGACAGAAAAGAAGAAACGGACCATAACGAAAGGTAATTGCCATTTAAGAAGCAGCAAATATCTAGGGGTAGACGCTAAGTATTTTTTCACTGTGCCAAGTTAGTTAAATTAGGGGCTGAGGAAATAGAACCAATGACCATCACTACAGTAAGCAACCTCACACTCAACAGTGAAAAGCTGGCCTGGATCCGCGTTCATTCGTGGGTTTCTGTAGGAAAACTGCAAACCTTTTCAGGAAGGAAAATAATACAAATAGGGAAGCTGTCCTGTCTGGGTTTTACCATATCGTAGCGAGCCTCTTTTTTCCTTTCTTCTAAAAAACATATAATTATTGTCTCGGCATCTTGTAGACATGAAATTAAGGCCCCTTTCCCCTCATTCCAACCATTTTCTCTTGGTGTTTGAGTCGGTCCACCACTCCCTCCCTCATGAATCCTTTTTTTCTTTGACTTCCAGACTGCCATTCTGTCATCTTATCTCTTGGTCACTTTTAAAGCATTTTTACTCTGTTTGTTTCCTAAATATTCCCTTAAATCAGTTGCCTTTTCTAACAGATGCAGCAACATGGTCTCATATATCTCAAAGTAACAAGGAAGCAGAGTTTCTCAGTTCTTTAGTCTGGCCTTTGAAGTTGTCAGGAGTTAGTTGAGAGAATCATATCTGAAGCATCCTGTGTGGACCAATGACCAAAGACCAGACAGGAACAAGAATGCTGGCTTCATCAGATGCCAGCATAGAGCGCTGACAACCCCAGGATTCTACCTCTCCACTCATACATGTCAACCCTGAAAACAGAGGTGCAGTGTCCAAGAAAGAGACCTGCAACAAAACCTCAAGAGACTGAGGTGAAGTTTTCACTACTCATCCCAACAGGATGAAGGCCCAAAATAGAAATTAAGCTTAGTTAAAGAAAACCTGATGGCAGTTTCATTTTATACTGTGCCTCTCTGGAATGATATTCCCATTCATTCCTAACACAGTACCTAGAATATAACCAGAGTTCCAAAACTGTGAAAGGTAGTGAAACTTTCACATAGCATTATCTGGTGAATTAAATTGAATTGACACTCATTTATTCATCTACTCATGTGTTATGGTTTGTAGATGTCCCCTCAAACCTCACACACTCAGAGGCAGGGCTTTGAGGAGGTGACAGGATCACAGGGTGTGATGGTCACCAGTGGATCAGTCACTGACGAGTTTATACCTAAATGTGATGGTGGGAGGGGAAGCCTGGTGGGAAGAGTGGTGACTGGGGGAGTGGCCTGTTCTCCTCCTTCAATTGCTCTCTACCCACGCCACGAGCTCTTTCTCCTCTGCCATGCCCCTCTGCCAGGCCGCCTTGCCTTGGAGCCAGCTGAGTATGGACTGAAACCTCTATAAACTGTGGGGCTAAATAAACCCTTCCTCCTTTAAGTTGTACTGTCCAGTATTATATCCCAGTGATCAGAAAATAACTAAGACATCATGTAATAAAGACACTTTGAATACAATTTCTATGTCAAGTAATATTCTAAACACCAAAAAAATACAGTAACAAACAAATGAAGGTCTAGCCCCCTAAAGACAGAGAAATCTGAGGAAAAAAGAAGGGGAAGAGAGAGAGAGGAAGGGAGGGAGGGAGAGAAAGAGGGAAAGAGAAGGAGAGGTAAATCAGGAATGGCAAATATATAAGGCTAAAGCAAAGCAAAAATTAGAGAGTAATCAGAAAGGGCTGCCCTCTTGGCAAGGTTGGTCAGGAAAGCCCCTGAGCAGAGGAACTTAGTGCAGAGCTCTGCCTAATGCTAGGGGATGCACCTCAGCAACCTGTGCAAAGAACACTTCAGTCTGGGGAGCAAAGCAAGGCATAAGCCCTCAAGAACTCTTTCAAACCAGTTATTATTTTGTTGTTTTTTTTTTTCCAGTACCGGGAATCGAACTCACGACCTTGCACTTGCCAGGCAGGCACTGTGCCGCTGAGCTAAATCCTCAGCCCCTCAAACCAGTGATTCTATAAATATAGAACTCAAGTTAGCACGTGAGCAAAGAAGTCTATCATCTTAATGTGAATCCTACCCATCTTGAGATTTCATTAATGTAACAGCCAAACTGTACTTTGGAAAAATAAACATAGATGAGAGTGATGATTTGTTCTTGTTAAGGTTCCCCAAATATAGACGTTAAAATAGGAAAGAATCATCTGTGTGTTCTCTATTTGGGTCTATGTTTGCATAAATCTATATCTGCATCACCTACACTTACATTACATGTAGGTGTGCTGTATACTCCGGACATGTCCATCCCTACCTGTCTGTTACTGTATGGCTACATGTGCCGCCCAATTGTTTTGCTATGAAAGCGTCAAATCTACTTAGCTTATTTCTGAAAAATGCAAACTGACCTGTGCAAGTCTCGAGAAGAACAGACAGCTATACACATTCAACATGTGTATCTACATCTATATCCAGCCATGCTTACAGTTGTTTTACGTTTTCATGAAGCTTCGGCTTAAGCGCTCCCGGGTTACACCTTTACAAAACAGCTGGAGCAAACATCTTCAGCAAGAAGATGATCCTACCTTGGAGGCACAGTCAGAGGGATTATTTTGGTGACTATCATGTACAGAGATGTCCTCTTCAGAGCCCTGGAAAAAATAATTAAGCATGCATGGCGTGAAATCGTTATTACTTGGAATGTTGTAAAACTTCCCCATGACTCAGGTTTCAGCCTTGGAAAAAATAAGCCAGAGTGCATTCACAATCATAGGTTTTTTTTTTTTTTGGTACCGGGAATCGAACTCAGGACCTTGGACTTGCCAGGCAGGTGCTTGTGCCACTGAGCTCTATCCCCAGCTGAGCCAGAGTGCAGAGGGAGCTTGACTGCCATCCGGCACCAGTGTGGCAACACCAGCACACACGTGTAAGATGGGTCTACAACCAGGTTCTCTTTCAGGAGTGAGAGACACGAAATTGCTAATTGTAAATGTATTTTGTGCCTAAATTTTTTTTGTATGAATTGGTAGAAATTTGGAAGTTTTCATCAACTAATCATTTTTACTTTAATGGATAAAAAACAAGAAAAGGAATTATTAAGATTCCCCATGTATCCATTTACCTATAAAAGTCTGCAGTTTATTCTTTTTTATGACTCCATTTTCTTATCCTTCCTTGGATGATGGGAATGGGGTTGTTTCCAAGATTTAGCTATTACAAATTGTGCTGCTATAAACACAAGTGCACATATGTCTCTGTGGTATGATGTCTTTAACTCTTCTGGGAAGATATCCAGCAGGGGAACAGCTGGGTCAAATGCGACCTCCAATCCTAGCTTTTTAGGGATTATTTACACTGATTTCCACAGTGGTTGCACCAGTCTACACTCCCACCAACAGTGAAGAAGAGTTCGTTTTTCCCCACAACCCTGCCAGCATTTGTTATCGGTTGATTTTTTGATGCTAGCCATACTTTCTGGAGTGAGTTGGAATCTCAGTGCTGTTTGCAACTTGAGACCATACTCATAAATGAAATAATTCAGACCCATATGTATAAATATTGTATTGTCTCACTAGTGTAAGAAACTGAACAAGTAAATAAGATCCAAAATGTACAATAGATAGAATTGGGAAGAAACTGTTCAAAAGAAAAGACAAATTGAGATGGGGGAAAGGCAAAGGAAGGAAGGGAAAAAGAAATAAAAATATTTGTACACAAGAGAGTTAAGATAGTTTTACAGCTAGTTTCTCTTAGTTCAATGAAAAGAAAGTTTTGTGCTAACATTATTTGGACAAGATATCATGCTTGTATCTTGTACTCTGAATACGTACTATGAAGACAACAATACGCAGTGTATTAATTATTGCAACTCTCCTACTAACCTGTTTTTAAACTGTTTTATTGCTAATTTTTTCTCTTTAAAATAAGAAAGATCCCCCATGTCTGTGTTTGTTCTATGGATTGACTTCTTTACAGCATGTAGCTTTACCCCAGCAAATGCCCAACTGTGTGGAAGAAGATACTTAAATAACTTTCTATTTTTAAATATTTTCCAACTGTGCCCTATCCCAGATATAGTATTTTTTCTCTTCTCCTCCCTTCTCTTCTCTCCTCTTCCCTTCCCTTCCCTTCCTTCCCTCCCTTCCCCTCTTCTCTCCTCTCACCTCTTCTCCTCCCGTCCGCTCCCCTCCCCTCTTCTATACTTTGGAATAAACTAAGGATCCTCACACTGAGCTACCTACACAGGATCTCACCAATCTGCTAAGTAGCCTAGGCTGGTCTTTATTACCACCCTCTTGTGCGAGCCTCCAAGAGTGCTGGGATTATAGCCATGCACCACTGCACCTCGCTTAAAGTTTTTGAAAACAGTACTTGTGTTTAGTAAAAAGAAAAAAGAGGCTGTTGGTATTTTTAAAAAGGCAAGGGACACACAATTTTTTAAAACAAGTTGAACTAGTTCCCTTAGCAAGACTTCCCAGAACCTTTAATATTCTACTGTACACAGTAGCTCCATGAGATGAGTAGTACCCACGTTGCCTTTTCCAAGCACGTTCCAAGCACGTTCCAAGCACCACTGAGCTCTCTTCCGTCACAGCATCCTGCTGGGTAAGATCTGTCTGCCTGTGTTTTGAAAAATGTCTGTTTAGAATTACATTTTATGTTCCGCAAATCTACGTGGCTAAATAGTTAGCTTCTCTGTTAATGATTTTAAAACTATTTTAAATAGAGTTATGAGAAAAATATAAGAAAATTCAACTAGATTTATTCATTCATTTCTACTACAAATACCTACTATGAGTATTAGTACATACTATATGCCAGGAACTTTTATAGGTATTAGCCTTGTAGCAATGAACAAACTAGAAAAGTCTTGATTCTCAAGGAAGTTACTTTTTAGAGGGAAAAACACATACACACATATGCGCACATACACACATACACACACGTATATATAGCTGATTGTGTTGAGCTAATATTGTGAGAGTTTTTTCTAGCTTTGAATAGTTTCTAATATGCTTATAGTACATATATAAACTCAGTGCAATTATAATCAACAAAAACAGGACTTGGGGCTGGGGATTTAGCTCAGCGGCAGAGTGCCTGCCTGGCAAGTGCAAGGTCGTGAGTTCGGTTCCCGGTACCGGAGAAAAACCAAAAACCAAAAAAAAAAAAAACCAAAAAAAACAGGACTGTTTCTGTGAAATTTATCAAAATTATCCTATATTTTATCAGGAAGAACAAAAAGACAAGAAGAGTCATAGTGATTTTTAAGAATAAGAAATTTTCCCTAAACGAATAGGAAGTTACAAACATATTTGCACAGGAATGGATAAACAAACTGATGGGAAAAATAGAGTCCAGAAGCAAACACATACCTACATGGAAATTTGATGAATGTGGAAATAGTACTACAGAACCATGGATGCATGGAAATTTAAACCACATAGAGATACTACTTCATACACAAGGCTCTGGAAACACGGTTCAAGTCTAACAATACCAAGTGTTAGTAAGGACATAAAACTATTGAAATTCTTATATTGGTTAAAGATATACACACCTGAGTATTTCCACTTGTAGATATGGGATTTAAAGAAATCCTAGCACATGTGCGCAAGAGACATGTATCATACCACCCACAACAGCAGTGTTTATCAGTATGGAATATGGAAGTGATTTAAATGATCACTCACAGATATTTAACAGAGGGAATATACAAATTTAGGATTATTCATTTGAAAGAATATTCTACAATAATGAAAATGCACAAACTAGAGTTGTATGGATCAGCACAGGTACATCTCAAAAAATTAACAGTCATGGAAAAATGAAGTTTCAGAAACATACAAAACATAGCGGTATTACCCTCACACTCTGGGATGCTAAGGCAGGAGGATCACAAGTTTGAGCCCAGCCCAGGCAACTTAGAGAGCAACTGAAATAGCTCGAAGCAGCGGCCTGGGACTCAATTCCTAGAACTACAAAACAAAAATTAATAACTCACATAGAGATTAAAATATACAAAATAATAATAAACATTATTTAGAAAGACATGCATATCTGGAAAAAACCCGATAGGGAGAGAGGGACTTATGATGAAGAGTACATAGTGGTCTTCAACTGTTTATCATTTGTCTTTCAAATCCAGTGATGGGTTGATCACTGTTGGTTTCATCCTTTTATGTATGGTTGAATATTTCACTAAAAATATTGCTATTTGAATAAATGAACAATGTTAGCATCCCTCAAAATAGAATTAATTAAAGCTACATTTTTCTTTAACTATTCTGTTTAATAGTTTCCCAAACTGGGGCTGGGGCTTTAGCTCAGCGGCACAGCACCTGCCTGGCAAGCATAAGGTCATGAGTTTGATTCCCGGTACTGGAGAAAAACAACAAAGCAAAACAAACCAAAACAAAGTTTCCCAAAGTATTAAATTTATTTTGTGAAATTATCTAATTGACAAAGTAACAGATATTTAGAAACTTTAAAAAAATATATTTAGAATACTTAAAAAAGAGAGGGTTAAAGAGTTTTCTCTCTCAAACATGAGCAAGTTAAAGGAAATTATAATTTTACCACAGTTATGACATTAAATATTTCTACTACATATATGTTTCAAACTATATGCTCCAGGAACTAGTAGAAACAGAGTTGACATCAATTTCTTTTTATAATATCAGTAAAGCTCTTACATAAACCTTTAAGGTATTTTGATTTTCATAGCCTGGATTCCATCCCATATAGAAATAATCTTATACATGCCGGTTCATTTGTACAACAAAGACAATCTATAATATAACTGTCAGTGCACCTAGCAACCTATTACTAAGAAGCTAACTGTATAGTGGAAATTGTCAAGGATTTAGAATCTCAGATCACTGAGTTCAGTGCTAGTCCTACCACTCCCTTGGATCCCAGGAATATAATTTGACCTCTTTGATACCATTTCCTGGTCTATAACCTGACGGTAATGATAGTTCTTTTACTAAGTTATCAAGAGGATTCAATGAGGATAGATGGGAAAAAGCTTTGCAAATCGTTTGGTCATAAATAGTAACTCATTTCTGTGTAAATAGGGGCTCACGTTTTTAATGCAAAGGATGCTTATCATATGACACTTGCCATGTGGGAATATTTACTCTGGTAAAGGAGGCAAGGTCAACACCAGAAACAAGAGCAAGGAGAAACACACACAAATATACACAAAGAAATGCAAGTGGAATTATGCAGTTGAGACTGCCCAGAAGCAGTCAGTGAGGGTCAAGGCCTGGATGACGAATGACTTTCATTGAGGCTGGAGGCATGGAATTTAGATCAGTGCAGGTGTGGAGACAGTGTGCTAGGCAAAGGAAAGAAACGCAGTCTATCTGCAACACAGCAGGGATGGGCTTAATTCATCCAACCTGGCTGGGATCTCTTTACCATCTTTCTAATCATGGTGCTCCTTAAGTGGGGAAGACTTTGTTGCTCTTGTTGGTTAACTTCATTTTAGATTTATGTGGAAGAAGGCTACAGGAACCAGTGAGGACTGATACTTCGGTTGTGTCAACACTGCTCTCACTGGGTACCATCCGGGTGCCAAGATCTGGCCCTTACAGCTGTTCTGTTAGGTTCCCAACATCTGGCCATAGATCTTCTCCACACCTATGTGGTAACCAGGGTGACATCACTGCAGGATAGCTTATCTCTGATTTGCAAACACTACCAGAATCTAAATCTGCTGTTTCTAAATCCAATCCACAAATGGACTAACAAAAAGGTGTCATGGTATTCTTGAACAAACTGACTTCCCAGAACCCAAGATAGGTATCTTGACCTAAATTTGTTCTACATTATTTGCTTTTCATTTTTAAAACAATCAGATCTGGTTCTTTGCTTTAATCTACACAAAATGTTATATTAGAGTAAGGACCCGAGTTTACATAGTCAGAGATCCCCATCAGCTCCTGCTCAGGAGTAACGCATACCGAGAATCCACAATACAGTGCTGTGCTGCTCAAGAATTGTGATACCTCAACAACCCAAAAGAGTTATGCTGCGAGTCCTGTTTGTACTGACATGTTCTGTCATCACGCCCTTTTCACTGAGTGGTGATGTGATATCTGTTCCTACGATCATTAGTTTGCGGAGGATAAGACAATATTGAAATTTAAGACAACAGATGCTCAAAGTCACTCCTATCATAGGTTTAGAAACAAAGGAGCCTTACGTTTCTGCCATCGCCCTCTTTTTGTTGTGGGAGGGGAGGCTGCCGGAGCTGGTGTGCACCAGGAAGGGATTGTTTTTCGTGGAGACAAGCCTAGTATTTCAGGGAAATAAGAAAGTAATAACAGATGTAAAGTCAAGGTGAGAAATGGCGCACACTTCTCCCTCCTTCCCGCTTCCCACTTCAAGTTACATTCCATCTGGAATACTTTAGGCCATTCCCTAACGTTTTAGTTACTGAAAATAAACCTGGAAAGTTTGATGTGCCTGTCCTCTGGTTGAGACACGAAGAATTAAGCCTTTCTTAGTAAAGTTCCTATGATTTACTTATATAGTAAAACTAATCATAATTCAAATACCTCATAATACATTATAGTTAAAATATATCGCCCAGCTCAACTTTATACTTAATAAATGATGCTGTCTTTCCCACCTCACTTCTACCACCTACCCACCTTGTTTCTCTTCTGGTTCATCCAGTTCTTCAGGGTTGAGCCCAGCATGAGCCTACTTTCCAGATCAGCTTGAGAGTTACTTACATGGCCTTGGGATCTCTTTCATTCAAATTCAACATACTGTCCTCATGCCTATAATCCCAGCAGCTGGGAGGCTGAGGCAGGATGATCACCACTAATGTGGCCACATAGCGAGACCCTGTCTCAAAAAAAGAAAGAAAGAAAGAAAGAAAAGAAGGAAGGAAGGAAGGAAGGAAGGAAGGAAGGAAGGAAGGAAGGAAGGAAGGAAGAAATGGAAAGAAAGAAAGAAAGAAAGAAAGAAAGAAAGAAAGAAAGAAAGAAAGAAAGAAAGAAAGAAGAAAAGGACCAATAGTAACCTCTGTTCCACAGGTTACTTGAAGTCTCACTTGCTGTCAGACATACCAAGATTTTGGTCCGTGGGTGAGCATATCAACCCCCACCCTATGCAACATAACTCACTTCGTCCCCCCTTTCCCGTACTCCGCACTCATGTGCTAAAGCTGGGATACTTCTTTCAACTGTGTTCTGAAATTTCCAGCTGGCTGCCCCGGTTATTTCCTCAGATCTCCTTGGGACTGGAGTTTATCCTAAACACCAGCCTGGTGCTCTTGCAGGTTCTCTGGAGAAGTCCAGAAATCTCACCCCTGGGTCTCAGCCTGTCTAGAATGGGTGTGATTCAGGGGTGTAATTTTCCTGCTTATTTATAACGGTCCCCAAGACTCTTGGTTACTCTAAAGGGCCCCAGCCTTTAAAAAAGAGCCTCATCTCAAACTGTGCATCCTAAAAGTCTCTCTTTCTACCGCCTCACCGACCCCCTGGGTGAACAACCTCCGGGAATGACAACCTGATGTGCCCTGCAGACACCAGTCTTCTCAGGTGGCCGCGCTTGCTGACAGGGGGATGGGAAGCAAGCTCTGACTCCAGCCCGCTTCTGCTCTGCCACATGTATGCCAGCACGCTTCCTTCAGCACTCACCCACCAGGAATGAACAGCAAGGGCAATTACACGGCGGGCTCTGTTCCTGCTGATGACGAGGCCGAGAGGCAAGGCGTGGATGTCAAGAGAGAAGTAGTCTTCTTGGGTCTCTAAATCATCTCCAGAGATGCCACACACAAAGTATCTCCCTTGCTAGAGTACAATCTAGGTGGAATGCACATGGAACAGCGAGAGTCTTGCCGAACTGCCCCTTTTGCCAAGAGCTTCCTCAAGAAATATCTTGATTATTTTGCAATTGTTGTGGTTATCTTGTAATTTTTTTGCCATTGAAATTAGAGAGAGAAGAGAAAGTATGGGTTCAGAGAATGCATGAGAGCAGCCTACTAAAGCTCAGCAAGACTGTTGGTCTAGATCACTGGCTGTCAGAAGAAGTGGTACCTCCCTTGAAAGATCTTTTTGGAAATTTGTGGGCATATTTTTTATTTTCATCATTGTTTGGGATCCTCCTACCATTTGATAGAGCCAGGTTGCTAGACGTCCTACATGGGCAGGGGAAATACAAGCAATTATATATGTATATTTTATGTATATATATTTATGTACATATATTTCAAGTATATATTTCATATTTATATCTTTTTTAATTTTTTATTTTAAAGAGAAAGGAACAGAAACAAAATAATAACAAAAACAAAACAAAACAAAAACTATGAAGATGATACAGAATTTGAAAACAAGATGATAGGAAATCAACAATGGTTGTTGTACTACTTATTGTTATCTTCAAAGTAGTTGCTCAGATTATCAGATATAGGTATGCAAGATTGATCAAACAGTTAAACATTAACTGTTCCTTTCAATAAACCAATAGAAATTAGTAGTAAAATTATCTTAGCTGATGTGTGTGTGTGTGTGTGTGTGTATAGATAGATAGGTAGATAGATAGATAGATAGATAGATAGATAGATTTCCCTTCCTTCTTCCTTTTCTCATTTCCTTCACCCCAGCTGTTTTTTTCCTATTAAGCAGTTTCTTTCCCTTCACAATATCTATTGTACCTTTCAGTTTTATTTACTCTTTCAGGTTCTTACACTAGGGAGACAATATGGTATTTACACATGTGTGTCTGATTTATTTTGCTTATGATTATGGTCTCCAGTTGCATCCATTTACCTATAAAAGCCTTAAGTTTATCTTTCTTTATAGCTGAGTAATATTCTATTGTATAAAAATACATTTGTTCTATGCACTCCTCAGTGGATGGGCATTTGGATTATTTCCAAAATTTTTCTATGACAAACTGTGCTGCTATGATCATGGGTGCACATATATTGCTGTGGTATGATGTTTTTAATTCTTCTGGGAAAATACACAGAAGGGAAATGGCTGGGTTAAATGAGATCTCTAACCCTAATTTTATGAGGAATCTCCAGACTGATCTCCAAAGTGCTTGCACCAGTCTACATTGCCACCAACAGTGGAGAAGAGTTCCTGTTTCCTCACAGCCCCTCCAGCACTTGTTGTTGGTTTATTTCTTGATGATGGCCATTCTTACTGGGGTGAGATGAAATCTCAGTGTTGTTTTAATTTGGATCTTTCAAATGACCAATGACGTTGAACATTTTTTCATGTATTTATTTGCCATTTGTATTTCTTCATCTGAGAAGTGTATATTTACCACAGTTGCCCATTTTTGGATTAGGTCTTTGAATTTGGGTGGGGAGGGTTGAGGTTTTTGAAGTACTAGAGCTTTTTAATAGGATGAGATTCCACTTGTTGATTCTTTGAAGTGTTTCCATGCAGTTTGGATTTTGTTCATGAAGACTGTGCCTACCCCTGTGTCTTCAAGCTTTTGACCTACTTTCTCTTCCAGTAGTTTAGTGTGTCTGCTTTAATATTTAAATCTTTGACCCATTTTGACTTTGGTTTAGTGCATGGTGATAGACTTGGGTCTAGTTTTAGTCTTTGGCATGTGTAAAGCCAGTTTTTCCAGCATGATTTATTAAAGAGGCTATCTTCTTTCCAGTGAACTTCCTTCCAATGGCCCCTTTGTCAAAGACAAGGTGGTTGAGTGTTTGTAGTTGTGTCTGCATCTTCTAATCTGTTCCACTGGTCTTCAGGTCTATTTTTTTGCCAGCACCATGCTGATTTTATCACAGTAGCTTTGTAGTATAATTTCAAGTCAGGGACTGTGATGCCTCCTGACTTGTCTTTGTTGCTCAGGATTGCCTTTGCTATTCTAGGTCCCTTCTTGTTCCAGATGAATTTTAAAAGTATTTTGTCTGCTTCTGTGAGGTATGTTAATGGTATTTTGATTGGGATTGCATTAAAGCTATATAACAACTTTGGACGTATGGCCATTTTCACTATGTTGGTTCTTCCCATACATGAGTAAGGGATATCTTCCCATTTTCTGATATCCTCTTCAATATCCTTTTTCAGAATACTATAATTTTCAATATATAAATGTTTTATTTCCTTTGTTGGATTCATTCCTAAGTATTTCATTTTTTTGGATACTATTCTAAAGGGTGTGGTTTCCCTAATTTCTCTCTCAATAAATTTGTTGTTAGTTACAAGAATGCTGTTGATCTTTGAGTACTGACTTTGCATCCAGCCATGCAATTGAATTAGGTTATTAACTCTAGGAGTCTTTTGGTGGACTTTTGGGGTCTTCTATGTACAAGTATCATGTCATCTGTGAATAATGATAAGTTCACTTCTTCCCTATACTTATTCCTTTTATTTTTCTCTATTGTCTAATTGCTCTGGCTGATGTTTCCAGAACTATGTTGAAGAGGAGTGGTGACAGTGGGCATCCTTGTCTTGTTCCTGATTTTAGAGTGAAAGTTTTCAGTTTTTCTCCATTCAGTATGGTGTTGGCCATTGGTTTGTCATAGATGGCTTTTATTATATTGAGATAAAGACCAGCTATTCCAGTTTTCTGTAGGGTTTTTTTTTTATCATGAATGAGTGTTGGACTTTGTCAAAAGCTTTTTCTGCATCTACTGAGATTATCATGTGATTTTTGTCTCTGTCTCTTTTGTTCATATAGTGTATTACATTCAGTGATTTGTGTATGTTGAACCACCCCTGCATTCCTGAGATAAATCCCACCTGGTCATGGTGTGTAATCTTCTTGATGATTTGTTGAATTCTGTTTGCTAGTATCTTACTGAGGATTTCTGCATCTATGTTCATTAGAAAGGTTGGCCTGTAGTTCTCTTTGTTGGTTGTAACTTTCTTTAGTTTTGGTATCAAGATAACACTTGCTTCCAGAAAAGAGTTAGGGAGTATTGCTTCCCTTTCAATTTCATTACAGAGTTTGAAGAGTATTGGCATTAGATATTCTCTAAATTTCTTGTAGAATTCAGCAGTGAATCCATCAGGACCTAGGCTTTTCTTTGTTGGTAAGTTTTTAATTACATTTTCAATCTCATTAACTGATATTGGATTATTTGGAATTTTTATATCTTCTTCATTCAGCTTTGGTAATTCATACATATCTAGGAATCTGTCCATTTCTTCTGTATTTTCCATCCTATGAGAGTAAAGATTTTTGAAGTAGGGTAATTGATGATCTGAATTTCCCCAGGATCTGTAGTGACTTCATCCTTATCATTCCTCAATGCATGAATTTGAGTCTTTTCTTTCCTTTTTTTGATAAGGTTGGCTACAGGTTTATCAATTTTACTTATTTTCTCAAAGAACCAACTCTTTAATTCACTAATTCTTTGTATTATTTTCTTGGTTTGCATTTTGTTAATTTCTGCTCTTGTCTTTATAATTTCCATCCTTTTATGAGCTTTGGGTTTACCTTGCTCTCTTTTTCTAGAAACTTGAGATGTAACAGTAGATTGTTTATTTGTGCTCATTCTGTTTTCCTGATGTTAGAATTCACTGCTATAAATTTCTCTCTTAGGACTACTTTCATAGTGTCCCATAGGTTCTGGTATGTTGTGTCATACATATATTTCATGTATGTATGCATTTTGTTTATATTTTGTGTATATATATATTTCTTATATATTTCATATATATGAAATTGGTTTATAATTATTAGATCCTGAACCAAATACTATTTTATACACAGACACAAAGTACTTTGGATTAGGTTTAATACGTGGTGAATCTTCAGGAAAGGGACTGACCCAAAATCAAAGGAAAGATTGATTTTGCTTTATTTAGAACATTAGGAAGAGGTCATTTTCCAGTTTGAAAATTATGCCACCAACTGCTATGCTTCTCCATTCTATGAGTCTTACATTATGAGTTGGAAAACAAATATGTTTTAGTCTACAACTATAGACATCACAGAAAATCATAATAAAAGGTCTGAGCCTTCTTTTAGTAGTTTAGCCTCAAACATTCATTAGAAGATACACATAAAACCGATTAAACTGAGGTACACTGATAAAGATTATCTCATTAAAAATTGAGACAAAGTAATGACTATGTAGTAGAAATTACACTTCAAAATTATTCTCAATTTTGAGCATTTTGCTGTTTTTCAGTCTTAGTCTCATAATTTCATGGAGTTGCATCACACAATTTCTCTACATCCTCTTAACTATAGTTTCTTTCCCTGATCAACCTGCAATTCCTGATCATCTGTTAAAAGATATGATCTCCAAGAACTTTTAGAATAATAGAGACTGGATACCTGTCTTCTGTTCTAAAGTTTAAAATGCATGATTTTCTTTGATTTTTGACATTACCGTAATCCATGTCAGAATATTAGCCTTATTTTGAACTTACCCTTATAAAAAGGGTTTGGTTCAGTTGCAAGAACATGGGACCTTATTTTGTATACTTTGGCTCTTGTTTCTCCTGACATTTTCCCATACCAAAATTAAGATTAATCCCATCTTTTGATTATTATATACAAAGATGTTATTCTAATAGTAGTTTTTATTCTTGTATCCATTTGTACTTTTTCTGTTTGATTTTTACAAATGTCACTGAAAAGCTTTTGACCTTTTTAGCTCCCATGAATTCATTTTAAATACAGGCAAGCACATAATCACTCTATTCTTTCAATATCTTGATGTTCAGATATGTATATTTTGAGACACATATGATTTTTACTATAAATTGCTTTCCCTTAGTTGGCTTTTATATAACAGTTATGCATTGTAGGTAGGTAGGTTGTATTATCTATGATTTTATTTTAGCATAATAAAGAAAATTGCTATTAAAAGGGAGCACTAGATTAGCACTAGATTTTATATGGTTATTTCAACTCCCTTAGATCCAGTGCACTAACAGCTTTACCTGGAAGGGGTTTCCTGTGAGGCAGTAATGAAGTTCAGAATATTTTATAGTCAGACTAGTGTGATCACCAGCCAATGAAAGCACTCCCATGCATAAATAATTCGCACTGTATCCATGTCCATCAGCTCAGTATTAGCTCTCTGGTAGGAGCCCCAGTTCATGGTGGCCACCTAAGTCTAACAGACACTAGGATATCTCATCTCTTCTACTAGGGCAATGGTGTCCAGGTTTTGTTTAAGATTTTTTCCAATGTATTATCCTATTTGATCCTATTTTTAAAACACTATGGGCCAGAGATATAACTCAGAGGCACAACACCTGCCTGGTAAGTGCAAGGTCCTGAGTTTGACTCCTGGTACCAAAAAAATTAATTAATTAATAAAATAAAATAAAATACTATGACGATCTTGCTTCCATTTTTATGAATACAGACAATGAGATACAGACAAAGCCAGCAACAGAGTTAGGATGATAACAAATACTCTGACTTCTAAAAGCAATATTTCCCCTTCCTCCACATCATGTTCATTCATTCAACTACCACCAATGAATACAGCAGAAAATCATAGACAGTGATTAATTTTCACCAAAAGAAGAAACAATAGATATAACAATGGGATGCACAACCAGCTGACAACATTTGAACCTCACCAGAGTAGGCTTTCTTGCAATCTACTAAGCATGAAGACACAGCTTCTTACAGTTTTATACACTCGTGTGATCTTCCAATTCATCACCAACTTGAGTCATGGCAATTAAGAGAAATCATTCTATCCTGATTCTGTCATAGTTTACATAAAAAGTATAAAATCGGTTCAATTTCTTTTATAGTTAGACAAAACTACCTATTTTCTTCTTTATGGGAAGAAATAGATTTATAGGAAGAAATAGCATAGCTGTCATCCTACAGTAGAAAAGGGCACATGCACTCACATATATTAGAGACTGGTGGCCTCAATAACTGGTATAATTGCTTTTATCTTGTACTCAGTTTGGAACTAGAATTTCAAAGCACCAGCCTCCTACTGAGGTACTGATTAAGTTATGATCTCTAAGTTCCTAGAGGACAGAAACTCTTCATCTCCTTAACACCTATATTGAGCAGTGCCTACTACAAAATAAGTGTTCGATGAATAGCTATTATTATTGACTGATAACATAGCAAATGGCAAAAGTATGCAGTTCTTTCACTTCTTGTCCCCTTTGCCTTGAGTCTCATGGGCCCATCCTCACAAACTCCTCTAAAATTGGGAAGAACCGGGACAGTATCCGTGCATTCACTCACTCTCCCAAGCACTGATTCTTCAGATTTTGAAGGGCACTCAGCTAGAGGAGTGTTCAGGATGTAACTACAAGGACAAATTAATATCAAAGTAGCTGTGGGATACAGACACTAGGAAAATAATTATAAATATAGTAAGGAAGGAAAAGAGTCATTAGTCTCCATGAAACTCCAAACTTTATAATGCAGGAAACATGACTTCTTTTACCAATTTATTTAGAAGTTGATATGTTCTTTGGCATAAGAAAAAGAAACAATAAGATTAGAGATTTGCTAAAGACAAGCAAAGAGAATTCAAGATTAATTTAAGAATAGAACGCAAACTCCATGCAGAGAGAAACTGCGTCAGCCTCATTTCGTCTCCTTTGTGGCTACCACATTGGCTGCTACATTGTAGGTCGTGTTTAACATGGGGATGAAGTAATGACACTGTGTGAGATAAAAGCCTGACAAGCAGTGAAGGAATACGTCAGGATTTGAAATGGTGTCCAGCCTTGGAGCAAGGTCTTCACCAAGAAATAATTCAGAGTAGTCACAAGAGAATGAGGTTACTGTGAAAGATTTTTCCAAGCCACTGCATGGCAACCCAAAGACAGCCAGAAGCAGACTTTTGAGCAATCCATTTTAAGAGTTCAAACAGCTGATTCAGGTAACAATGTACATAATGATAAATGGTGAAAAACTTGCCTAACGTAGGCAAGATTTTATTTCTACTTAGAAGGAAGATGCTCCTACATCAAGGAGCCCTGCTTACTCCACTGACTTACTCTGGACTGTACGGGGCCGCAGAGCAGACCGTCCTACTAGAGGGAACCAGAGCCTGGTGAAGTAGTGTAGAAGTAAAAGGCTCAGTTTTAGGTCCTGAAGGTTGCCACAGGGGATAGGGAAGGAGGAAACTGAGTAAAAGAAATCAACTTGTCGAGATATCACATGTAGAACGTGGAAGATTTGGGATGCAAACTTCTACGGTTTTGTCTGGAATTCAGCAGACTTCATTGGATTATCTACAAGTTTCTTTTCTTAAAAACCTGTGATATTAAACTGTTTTTATAACCTAATTGCTGCTTCCAAATGAACTAAGCTGTGTCAAAGATTAGGAAGATAAAAAGTGCCCACGAACAGCAGGAAAGGTGTGGGAATAGGATTTAGGAGACAAAGGCTTTGACGTCTTTTCTGTTGAGACCAGATGACAAGAGTATTGTCCATTTGAAATGTCAGATTTTTCTTCTTGAAGTTATTAGGTGGGTAGGATGTGTTCTTTTACCTCCAACATTCTTTGTTCGGTGTTTCACAATTTGGGAGGTGAGCAGGGATGATGTAAGAGAGGAAAAATATTTTTATAAAGGTGTCATAGCTAAGTACATCTGTGTGCCAGGGCAGAAGGTCTACACCCCAACAGAAGCTTGAAAGTGAGGCAAGTACATCACTAGAATCGTCTTTCTACAGCTCTTCTCCGCAGAATCACTTTCTTACCAGCTGTACCTTTTAATGAAGCTATGGGATTCCAGATGTTTAGAATGGAAACAGCTCAGATATTTTTATAAATAGCTTAAAGGACAAATATTTTAACAACTACTGTCACCATTGCTTTTCTCTATTTCTGGGGGTGGTGGTGTGTGATGGGTTCCCCCACCCTCTGCCAAGTCATCATGGTGGCCAACCAATGTGGTGCAGAGCCTAAAACAATGCATCCCTCGCAGACTAACTTCCGCCTCCTTTCCTCAGTCTAACCACAACTTCCCATTTAATTTTTACGCACGCACTCGCAATCCCTCCTTCCCAATCCACGTCTGTTATGTCACTTGGACTGCCCTCCAAAACCCCGCCCTCCGCAGAGCCCAATATATCCTTTGTCTCTCTGCCTCCTCCTTAGAGGGTCCTTGCGTCTCTTTAGCAGCCCTCCCATGCCCAGCAATTGAGGCTTTCTTTACCTTTGTTCTGTCTCTCCCATGCGCCAAACTTTACAGTGTGTATTTTGGGAAGGAAAATTTATTTAGAAAGAACAATGGGGCCAGGCCAGGTAGAGTGACACATGGCTGTAATCCCCATATACTAGGAGTCTGAAGTCGGAGGATTACAAACGTGAGCTCAGCCTGGGCTATTTAGCAACTTAGCAAGATTCTCTTTAAAACTTTAAAAAGAAAAGTTAAAGGAGCACTGGGAACAGAGCTCACTGCAGTGTCTCCAGGTTCAATCCCCAGAATCACCAAAACGAAGCAACAAAACAAAAACATCTCAAAACAAAACAAAAACAACAACAAAAAGCAATCGCCCTAACCAGAAATTTTAAAATAATGAGTAATAAAAATGGAGAGCAAAGTAATTATATCAAAACTACACTCATTTTTAAAATATATACTATTTGATTTGTATTATACATGCCAAAAACACGTGAGCAGAAAAGTATCCTTTCAAACACGATCCGTGTAAAAGGGAGAGTGCCACAAGCTAACGTGTGGCTTTATAACTTCTCACGGAACCCAGGTACACATCTAAGAAGAAACATATCAACTTTATGAGTCAGTTAACAAAGAAAGGCAATTGTATTAACAAATACAATTAACTACCACAAACATGGTGGCTTAGAACAACAGAGATTTGTCTTCGGACAGTTTTAAAGGCTGAAAGTCTACAATGGTTTCACTGGGTGCAACCAAGGTGCTGGCAGGCAGCATGCCCTCTGGAGGCTCTCGGAAGGAGCTGGGCTCCTGCCCTTCTCAGCTTCCAGAGTTGTTCATGTTTGCCTTGGCTCATGAGTCTTTCCTCCATTTTCACTGCCTTTTCTTGTGTCTCTAGTCAAGTCTCCCACTGATGAATTCTTGTGCCTTCATTTCAAACCCAGCAAGATAACTCAGGATAACTCCCTACCTCGAGAACCTTAACTTCATTGTATCTGCAAAGTCTTTTCGTCATGCAAGGTAACTTTCAGAAGTTGATGGAATCAGGATCTGGGTACTCAGGATGGAGACGTTGTCGCTATTTAACTTATCACAGGGCTAAACACCTCAGTAGGAGGCTGATGGTTTGAAATTCTAGTTCCAAACTGAGTACAAGATAAAAGCAATTATGGCAGTTATTGAGGCCACCAGTCTCTAATACATGTGGGTGCATGTGCCCTTTTCTACTGTAGGATGACAGCTGTGCTGTTCCTATAAAAGAAAAAAAAAAAGATAGTTTTGCCTAACTCTGAAAGAAATTGAACAGATTTTATACTCTTTAAGAAAGGAGAAATCATAGTTGGGTAATAAATAACACAAATTTTTTTTAAAAGGTAGAATAAAAACCAGCAGCAAAATAGAGCCTCTCCACAACTTGTAATAAACAAACCTGGAAAATAACAACTTAGTGAGGAAAAAAAGAAGTAGATCTCTGGCGATCAGGAAGGAGCTAACGGGAAAACTAGAAACTACAGAGAAGCTGGAAAAATAGAGCACAGTGCAGAAAAAAGAACAAAGCAGTCTGGAAAGCTAACCTCAGCTCCTGGGGAGAGATCTGTCTCTGCTAACACAAGGTCAGCAGCTGCGGGGCAAACAGACCAGGCCAGTGCACTAGCCCTTCCCCTCCCCCACATAAATCCATGGTTATTGTAAACTGCAAAAAAAAAAAAAAAAAAAAAAAAAAAAAGGCATGGGATTTCACTTTTAAAGTGACTCCTTCATCTTGGTGGGCTAGAATTGGAGAAGAGATCAAGTGTAACACCTGCCATATTTGAAAGTTCTGTAATCAGGAGTCATTTGGGGAAGAGGTTAATTGTCTAAGACTGAGCTATGGAACAACTCCAAAACAACCATACCTCAGGATTTCTGGAGCCAGCCTGCTACAGTGACTGGGTTTGGAGATGATCTCAAGAGACAGTTGCAGGGTAGATGTGGACTATATGTAGACCTCTGAGATGTTTATACTCAGGCCAGGAAGGACAAGAAGGTCCCACCATCCACGCTGAGAATCCTAGTCAGTCTTGTGTAGCTGTGAGGAGGGGCTGGGTCTAAAAGTGCTGGCATTAACTCCAAGGGACAGCTCAACACCCCCACATTCTCCATGCACAGATTATTGCCTTCATACAACACTGAGCTCAGAGGTCTGTTTGTTTTCCCCATCTGCAAACATGATCAGGGTTGTACCTTGGTTTGGGCAGTTTTCACAGCCTGGCCTGTATGAACAGAGGGGTCACAAATTTGCCAAGTCACAGGCCTTAATGCTAGGTGGAGAGGGTCATGACTTGGGGTACACAGAGAGAGACAGAAACTAGGAATATTTGGAGTGAATACAGCTAAAGAGCAGACACTATGACCCACCACACCAGCAGGAAATTCAGAGCAAGATTCAGCATTCACACACAAAAATGTGAGCATGGAAACAAAACAGGCCTCAGCAGAGAGTGACGATCCCTACCCCATACGTGATGTCCAGTCCGCAGCCTGGACAGAAAGCATGCATCCAAAAGCACAGATGAATTTTTTTGACTCATTTCTTTTTTTCTTCATTGGTTTTTCCAAATTTTGCTTTGTGTTTCTCCTTTTTTCTTTTTTGTTCTTTGCTGTTACTTTTATCTAATTCTGTTAATTTTCTTTTATTCCTTAATATGATCTTCTATCTTACCTTTCTCTCTTCCTTCTCATCTTCTTTTATCTTTATCTTTCAACTTTTACTTCTTTCATTTTCCCTTCCCAATCCCCTCCATCTTTACTAGTACTACTATTAAGCTTTATTAATCTCTAGACATTTAGTTGACTCTATGCTATTATTGTCAAATTCTTTTCTACTGTTAATGATGGTGTAATTGTTGCATTTAGTAGACATTTACTGTATTGACATTTTCTTTGTGGCTACATTAGAGTTACAGATCTCTCTCCATTTTTTTGTTTGTTTTTTTTTTTTTTTTTTAGTCTTTTGAGATAAGGTCTTGCTCTGTAGTCCAGGTTGGCCTTGAACTCACTATGGAGCCCAGGCTGTCCTTGATCTCACGGCAATCCTCCTGCACCAGCCTCCTGAGTGCCAGGATTACAGGCATGTACCACCATGCTCAGCTTCTGTTTTATTATTAAGAGTGGTATGGTAGTAGTTTTTATTGGTTCTTATGGCATGTCATTATCCAGGTTGTCTTTGACTCCATTACTGCTGCTGATTTCATTGCCACTGCCAGGGTAGCATAGTTGCAGCTACTAATTGGCTTTTACTACATTCCAATATCTGGTTTGTTTTTGTGTCATCAAGAACGCTGTGATTCACTGCTGGAGAACTAGACACTGGACCACTTACACCACATACACACACTCTCCCCAAATTGATGGAGGTAGTCACAGTGTGGGACAGAAGCAAAGGCCTATAGTCAGCCATGCTAGAGAACATCACCAGAAAGTAGACACAAAGGAGCTCTCCATACTATCAAAAAATCTTCCCACTATAATTGACATGCACACCTCAGAACAACAACAAAAATCACAAGAAAAAACTAACAAAAACAGGAAAAGAGAAGGCAACAACATAGCTCCAAAAACTCCCAATTCTCCCAAAGCTGATCCATAGGGTGTTGACAGAAAGGAAATTTTAAAAAAAAAACAGCTAAATTACAAAAAGTGATAAAAGAAGAGACAAAAAACCCAAACAAATGGATCAATAAGATGCTTAGTGAACTCAAAGATAATACAGCTAAACAGATAATGGACTTAATAAACAAAAGGATTATTAGGTTTACTTTAGATGCCAATACAAATCTATCCAAGCTATACAAGACATGAATGACAAGTTTAGCTAAGAATTAAAGTCTGTGTACCAAACAGAAGCTCAGGAGATGAAAATTCTGTTGAATGTAAGGACAGCAGAAGTGACAAATGTAAGGGTCAGAACTAAAAGACAGGACTGATGGCAGTGACCATATACCCAAAAATACCTTTAAAAAAGAGAATGTGAAAAATGGATCCAACAACTACTAGAGGATGCAAAGAAGATTTACCTAGGATTTGTGGCGGACCACCTAGGCGACTGTCCTTGAAAGAGGAGCAATTGGCTCCATTTCGGCCAAGCCTGACCCTATTTCCATGTATTGATATGTACACGGCTGGCCAGGACTTTTCCTTATCCCTTCAATTGGCTTTAAGCAATGCATATTGGTCCAGCCAAGGTGTTGATGGTAATCTTTGGAGATGGCAGGCATGTTTCCCCACCTCACCCCCGCCCCTCCCCCGTTACTAGAATGAGGCAGGATGTATGAGCCAATGCTCCTTTCTGTCAGTTTGGATTGGAGCCTTGGGATAGAGGCTATGACTTCCCAGGGCTTCAAAGATTACACATCAGAGCTGAAGCACCAACCCCAAAACATTAGATGCTATGTCAACTGTGTTATGCAAATGACTCTTTCTGCATACCCTTCTCTCTGCATATGGCAGAGGTCATTTCGGGCCTCCTACCTAGCCCTGCTCATGGCATTCTCACAGTCACTCATCCGCAAGCCACTCTCTTCTTCACAAATGAATAAAATCTGGGTTCAGTCCTGGGTAGAGGCCTTTGTTCCAGATAGCCATCACTGTGGCCAGACTCAGGACCCCCTTACTCCCCATCATTTTGGATTTATCATTGTGTCTTTATTTACGCTGTGGGTTGCACTGGAGTTGGTAGATTGGAATTAACTCATTTCAATTCCAATAACCTTCCCATGGGATTACAAATACGAACTTCCTGGGATGTGATGAGGACTGGGAAGGGCTCTCTGTAGGATTAGTTAGAATTAGTGAAAAATAAGTAGACAGCACAAATGGCATAAAAAATCTCATTCACAGAAACGATAGCTGAAAAATTTCCAAGTATGGCGAAAGAATTTAACATACAGATCAGCAAGACACAGAGCCCCAAATAGCCATGATCAGAAAAGGACTTCTCCATGACACATCGTAGTCAAAATCCCAGAAGCCAACACAAGGACGGAATCTTAAAAGCTGTTAGAGATAAGCAATAAATCACTTATAAAGGCAAACCAATTAGGATTACAGCAGACCTCCCAACACAAACCTGAAAGGCAAGGAGAGCTTAAAGTATTTCAAACCCTAAAAGAAAATAATTTCCAACCTATACTGATGCATTCTGCAAAACTACCTTACAAAATAGATAGTAAAAATAAAGTCTTTCCATGACAAGAAGCACCTTAGAAATTCATGAACACAAACCTAGCACTCCAAAAACTTCTCAAGGATATCCTTCAAAGAGACAATGAAGCCAACAATATCAAAATGTCTAATGGAGTAAATCCACAGGGCAAGGTGAAGAGTTAAGCAGAAGGAAAAACAAAACAAAACAAAGCAAAACAAAAATCAAAAAGGAATCAGTAATAGGGGAAAATAATGAAATGTCAAGAATAAATCAATACCTTTCAGTAATAACACTCAACGTGTATAGTCTCAACTTTCCAATCCAATGACACAGATCAACAGATAGGATAAAAAATCAAAACCAAATAATATCTATACACAAGAATAATATTTAGCACAAAAAAGAAATTCATAGACTAAAAATCAAAAGATTGAAAACAATATTCCACACAATGAGAGCCCCCAAACTAGCAGAGGTGCCTACTGTATTTTTAGACAAAGTGGACTTTAAGCCTAAGCTCATCAGAAAAGTCAAAGAAGGTCACTACACATTGGGAACAATTCAATGGGAAGAGATAATAATTGTAAATACGTATGTACTCAACACCAGTTCACCCAACTCCATAAAACAAGCACTACTAGACATAAAAGATGAGATAAACATCAACACAGTTATAGTGGGGAACATAGATACTCCACTGTCACAAGTAGATCAACTAAACAAAAAAACCAACAAAGAAATATGAGAGTTGAGCCACACTTTTGGTTTAAGTTTTTGTTTTGTTTTGTTTCATTTTTGGCACCGGAAATCAAACTCAGGACCTTGTGCTTGCCAGGCAGGCGCTTGTACCGCTAAGCTATATCACCGGCCTTAAGCCACACTTTCAAACAAGTGGACTTTATCTACAGAGTGTTCCACCTAACAACAATGGTGTACATTCTTCTCAGCAACATATGGAGCTTTCTCCAAAGAGACCACATACTAGCCCATTAAACTTACTTAAATAATTACAAAATGATAGAAATTATCACGTGCATATTACCAGATCATAGTGCAATGACACTAGAAAGCATTGGCAAAAGAACCCCCAGCAATTATGCAAATACATGGAGATTAAACAATATACCCTTGAATGAATCAATAGGTCACAGAAAATCGAGGAAGAAATTAGACAGTTCTTAGAATCAAATCATGTCAGTATAATGTACCAAAACCTATGGGACTCAATGAAAGCATCCCTAAAAGGGAAGTTTATAGCTATGAATACCCACATCAGAAAGGCAAAATGAGCTCAAATAAATAACCCAATTATCTGCCTGAAACTCCTAGAAGAACATGAAAAAATCTAAATCCAGTAAATAGTATAAGAAAGGAATGGTAAACATCAGAGTAATGAAATTAATACCAAAAGTTACAAAGAATAAGTGAATTGAAGAGCCAGTTCTTTAAAAGAATAGACAAAATCTTATCAAAAAGGAAAAAAAAATCTTTATGAGTGCAATTAGAAATTAAAAAGGACAAGTCACAATAGATATAGCCAAAATCCGGAAGATTATTAGTAACTACTTTGAAAACCTGTACTGCAATAAACTGGAGAAACCAAAGAAATTGATAGAAATATATAGGAATTGCCAAAATTGAATCAAGAAGATATAAGAATCCTAAATAGTCTAGTAACAGGAGTGTAATACATCACATAAATAGAAGAAAGGAAAAGAATCACATGAACATCTCAATAAATGCAGAAAAAGCCTTTGACAAAATGCAACATGAACTCAGGGTTGAAACTCTGAAGAAAACAGGTTTAAAAGGACTTATCTGTATTGGATGAAAGCCAGTTATGACAAACCTACAGCCACCATCCTATTAAATATGAAAAAACTGAAAGATTTCCCTATAAAATCAGGAACAAGACAAGGTGGTCCACTATCATCACTCCTGTTCCCATAGTACTTGAAAGTTTAACCAGAACAATCAGGCAAGAGAAAGACATTAAAGAGATCAGTACAGGCTGGGGATTTAGCTCAGCGGCAAAGCGCCTGCCTGGCAAGCGCAAGGTCGTGAGTTCAGTTCCTGGTACCAGAGAAAAACCAAAAAAAAAAAAAAAAAAAAGAGATCAGTATACTATAGGAAAGGAAGAAGTTAAATTCTTCTTATTTGCAGATGACATGATCATTTACATAGAATTCCTGAAAAATTCCAGCAAAAGACTCCTAGAATCAATAAACAAATTCAACATGATAGCAGGATATACAATCAACATACAAAAATCAATACCATTCTTGTACACAAGTAATGAACACACCAAGAAAGTAATTGGAAATAATATCATTCATAATAGCTTGAAGAAAAAGCAAATACTTAAGAAATAACCTAATAAAGGAAATAAAAGATCTCTACAGTGAAAACTATAATACTCTGAAAGAGTTGACCAAAGAATACAATGGAAAATGGAAAGATATTCCCTGTACCTGGATAGGCAGCACCAATATTATCAGAATGGCCATATTTCCAAAGCTGATACACAGATTTGATGAAATCCCACTCAAAATACCAGTACCATTTCTCACAGAATGAGAGAAAATAATTGTAAAATTCAAGTGGAACAAGAAGAGACCCGGAATAGCAAAAGCAGTCCTGGACAATAAGACCAAAGCAGGAGGCATCTCAATCCCCAACTTTAAATTATATTACAAAGACACTATGAAAAAATAAAAAAAAAAAAACCAGCATGGTACTGGCACAAAAACAGACATTTGGATCAATGGAATGAATAGAGGATGCAGAACCAGTCCCAGAGACCTTTAGCCATATGATCTTTGACAAAAAAGCCAAAAACATACACTGGAGGAAAAACACCCTCTTTAACAAATGGTGCTGGGAAAACTGGCTACGCACATGCAGAAGATTAAATCAAGACCCATATTTCTCACTATGTACTAAACTAAAATCAAAATTGATCTAAATTAATCTAAAGATCTCAATATTAAAACAGAAACATTTAATCTGCTAGAAGATAAACTGGGTAAGACTCTTGAAGACATAGGCATAGGCAAGGACCTTCTGAACAGAACCCCATGTGTGCAAGAAATAACACAAACAACAAACAGGATCATATCAAATTAAAAGGCTTCTGCCCAGCAAAGGAAGCAACCAACAGAATGAAGAAACAACCTACAGAATGGGAAAAAATGTTTCCAACTGCTCCTTGAAGGGGACTAATATCTAGTATATAGAAAGAACTCAAAAAATTTAGATCCCCTCCAAAATAAAAGACCCAATCAAAAAATAAGTAAAATGAATAGACACATCTCAGAAGCAAAAATGGCCTGTAAATACATGAAAAAATGTTCAGAATCTCTGTCCATTAGAGAAATGCAAATTAAAACAACACTATGATCCCATCTGTTAGGATTTATATATGGATGTCCCCACAAAGCCTCACGCACTCATAGTTGGGGCTTTGGGGAGGCGGTTAGATCCTGGGGGTGTGATACTCATCAGTTCTGTGAGGAGGTGGAATCTGTTCAGAAGAAGGGGTCACTGGCAGTGTGGCCCAGAGGGCTCATCCCTTCCCCACTTCTCCTTTTTCTCACTCTGCTTCCCACACCTATGCCGTGAGCCACTTCTCTGCCCTGTCTCTCCAGCACGCTGCCCAGCCTTGGTACCAGTTAGCTATGAACTGAAACCTCTACAAACTGTGAGCCAAAATAAACCTTTCCTCCTTGAATTTGTGGTGTTGGGAATTGCATCCCAGCAATTAGGAAAGTAACTAAGACATCTTCTTACTCTACAAAAAATGGCTATCATCAAGAAATGAAGTAATACCAAATGCTGGTGAGTCTGCTAGGAAGAAAGAGCCCTTCTATTCTATTGGTGGGAATGTAAATTAGTATAACCCCTATGAAGATCAGTATGGAGATTCCTCAAAGAACTAAAAATACACATGTCATTGGACCCAGCTACTCCCCTCTTAAGTATCCTCTTGAAAGAGTGAGAGACAGCATATTATTACAATGGCACATGCATAACCATGTTTATAGTAGGACAACTCATAACGCTAAATCTTGGCAGTATCCTACATGTTCATCAACAGATGAATAGATACAAAAAATGTGGTATTTACACACAGTGGAATAGCACTGTTATAAAGAAGGGTAACTTTGAGTCATTTGTATGAAAGGTTGCATCTTGACATCATAATGTGAAGTGAAATAAATCAGACACATAAGCTTAAAGATTGCATTGTTTCTTTATATGAGAAATCCAATGTATAAATAAAAGAGCAAAATAAAAGATAATTTTATAAATTTCCAGGGGAAAAATTAGTTAATATGATGAAAACCATGGTTGGAGTGCCTATTATTGAACTCCTCCAGCTTAAATTATGTGAAGGAGACTGACCATAGAACCAGAGACTTCTAATTTCCTGCCAGACTTTTAAGTTCTATGATTCTCTGTTTCACTGACAAAAGAACAAGAAAAAAGGAAGGAAGGAAGACACCCACTGCTCTTGTGTGCGCTCCACTTGCCTTTGTTTTGGCTTGAAGTACTCACTCTTTGGAGACAGATACAGTCTCATGTGTCACATTCTTACCACCATCTGTGCACTTTAAATGACACTGTCATGGGTGGAGTGACACACCTGGGAACCACACCACTTCCCAGAAGCGGGATTCTAAATACCGGCCTAGCAGTCTCTAAATTGTAAGGGATCTCTTGTAAGGTGAGAAACCCTCTCTCCTGGAGCTCTGTTTATTTTACAGTTAGCAAAGGTAAGGGAGTCCTTTGTGAACCATTGCTTGGAATTTTAAATGTATAGTGTTGCTGACAGAGTGCTGAAAATTCATCCTACGGTATACTTAGAGTTTTCTTTCTCTAAGAGTGGTGGTCTGGGCCTCCCCTCCCCTCTTCCCCTTACAGTTACTCTGCCTCTGAAAGGGGGCTCCCCGCAGTGACGCAGCCCGTCCCCTGCTGTCCTCTGCTACCACGCAGCGTCTGGCTCGCCAGGCTCCCTCCCCATGGGTTTGTTTGGAGGGCTCACTTACAAAACAAAGATTAAAATGCCTTTTCTCTTTACCAGTCTCACTGAACATGTTGCTTGTTAATGTTCAGACACTAATAGCACTGGAAAGAGTCCTTGCTCGTGTCAACTCATCAAGTAGTCTAAACAAGCCTGTTGGAGGTTAGCCAGCTCTGGTCAGTCCTTGACCACAGACATGATCTGGAAGGCTATTACAGCTTGTGGAAGTGAAAGGTAGCTCTGCTTCCTGTCTAGTCCACTTCCCAGCGACCGTCTCCACAACCACTGGACTCTGAGGCCAGGCAGGGCTTTATGTTCGGCTACAGACTGAAGATTTGCCCTTTTTTTAGCAACCAAATTGAGATGTATGTAAAAGCTTCAGAAGTCAGAGCGTTATCTAAAGTGATGCTTGGCAGCTGGAAGTTTATAATTTAGTTTTGCGGTTAAAAGGTGCTGATAGCTTTTGTCCCACTTGTGTTTTTGATGAGTGGGTGGATTTGTGAGCATTCCCTTCTTTGGATGACTGTAGGGCTTTTTCAGAAAAGTTTCTGGCCTTCTTTGAATTAGCCACATTTATCCCAGCCGTATGCTTCCTCTATGAAAATAAAACACTTTATACTCATTCCACACCCCTCAATAAGACAGAGGAAAAAACTTCAAGTATGTTCTTCTTGCAAGAGCAAAATCAAATGAAAAGAAAGACTTAAATGATTATATTGGGAAAGTTTTGCAGTTTTACTTGTTCTTTAACTCTGAAGTATTCTTCAGGAGAAAAAAAGTGGAAAATGTTACATTACATCCAAGGTTAAATACTTGTCTCGTTTCTTATTGCAGAATATTTTATTAATTACCTACTCTGTGCTAAGAACCAGGCTAGATGGCAGGAATTCAAAGATAAAACCACATGGTACTTTTCCCCCAAGGAATACATATACTTGAAATTAAAAAATATTGATATAGTGGAAAGATGCAGAAAGTATAAAAAAGACCACCCTGAAAAGGCTAAGAAGTCTTGATTAAGAAGATTGTATTTGGGGGGCTGGGGATTTAGCTCAGCAGCAAAGCATCTGCCTGGCAAGCGAAAGGTCATGAGTTTGATTCCTGGTACCAGAAAAAAAAAAAAAGAAGAAGAAGAAAATTGTATTTGGAAGTAAACTTATAGGACTGTGGGGGTTTGTTGAATGAATAACCCAGGAGAACAGAAGAACAGAAGAAAGATGTGGTGCTGCAGCTAGAACCACAGAAATGCTACCTCAAGGGTAGGTGTGGTAATGCAGGGAAATCCAAGTCCTCTCTTCCCATTCCATCACTGGGAAAAAAAGGGTTTAGACAGAGATGAGGCTGGAGATGTGTGTGGTGGTACAACCCTATAATTCTAGCACTTTGGGAGGCTGAGGCAGGAATATTGCTGTGAGTTTGAGGCCAACCTGGACTACATAGTGAGTTCAAGGCCAGCCTGAGCCACATACTGAGACCCTGACTTTAAATGAAAGAAGGGAGGAATGAAAAAAGGAAGGAAGAAAGAAGAAAAGAAGGGAGAGAGGGAAGAAAGAAGGGAGAGAAGGGAGGGAGGGAGGAGAAAAGAAAGGAAGGGAAAGGAAAGGAAGGGAAAGGAAAGGGAAGGGAAGGAAAGGAAAGAGAGGAGAGGAGAAGAGAAGAGAGGAGAGGGGAAGGGAGGGGAGAAGACAGGAGAGGAGGGGAAGAGAGGGGAGAGGAGGGGAGAGGAGAGGAGAGGGAAGGAGGGGGAGGGGAGGAGAGGAAAGGAGCCTGGATAGACAAGCAGAGTCCAACTCATTAAGTACTTTATAATCCATGCTCACATTTCATTCTTCATTTAATGACAGGTGATTGAAAAGTTCCAAACAGAGAACTAATGTGATCAGACAAAAAAAATCACTTTGTACAGCTGAATGAGTACACACACAAAGAGACCCACTCACCCAGCATTATTGTAGTAGCTAATCAAGGCACAGGGAAAATGCCCCCTCTCTGTTTTTCTATCAGACCTAAAATAGATTTTAAAAGGTTTTTAAATCTTACTTCTAGGTAGATGCAAGCCATTGGGAAGTTTAAAAAGATGTCCCAATATTTTACCTCCACTTAGCTCTCATTAATTCTTTTTCCTCCTGCTGCTTTCTACCAGTATCCTATGATGCTTTGCTATTTTTCAGCTCAGTGATCTGAAAGCTTTTCAGAACATATTGAAACATATGGTAGAGCTATGTTAATTAAAACAATGTGACATTGATGCAAGGTTGAAAAGAAAGATCAGTGGAAGACATAGTTGATTCATAATCAGACTAGCATATATAAAAATAGAATTTATGAAGTAAATTACTACAAATCAAAAAATCACCACAAATCAAAAAAGTTATCACGGGGGCTGGGGATTTAGCTTAGCGGCAAAGCACCTGCCTGGCAACCACAAGGTCATGAGTTCAATTCCTGGTACCAGAGGAAAAACAAAAAAACAAACAAACAAAAAAGTCATCAGAACTTTAAAAAGTCACTACAAATCAATCTTTCATGAAAAATATATTAAAATATTAATAAACAACAGAATTCAGTTTCATTAGCACTCTGAGAAAACATGCAGAATAAAAGTAATTAATAAACAAGCAAAGTTAAATGTAATGCTCTTGAGCTATAAGTAAGAAAACCACTCTTTTACTTAATGTGAAGCTGAAACTCTTGTGGAAACACATTTATGCATTAAAGTCTATAAAAATATACCATTGACCTTGTGATCTCACTTATAGGAACATATTTTAGGAAAAATTGGAGTAGACAAAGATTTATGCACAAAGATATTCTTTGCAGCATTATTTATAATATTACACATTTTAAGTGGAGGTTATTTATGAAATGATTGATATCAACTAGTCTCTTCTTCCAAAAAATGAGTAATTAGCAAACTTTGGCTGTGAGCTAGTAATTTGTTTTATTTTGTGTAATCTTCCTGTGCAACAGATCAGGAAACTGAAGCTCAGAGAGTTTAAACAATTTTCTTAAATCCACACAGTTTTGGTGCCCACTAGGTCTGACATCAGTGCTTACTTTTTCTATTACACCTTACTCCTTTCATCTACAACTGCATCATTGTTTGTTAAATATATATCTATAAGCTTCAAATATCAGTTCTGTTTTTCCATTCTTCCAGAAAATAGAGTTCTGGTTTTGGGTTCCTGCAGTATGAGTTGGGTAGCTAGTGCCTACGGTTTAAGGAGTCAGTGAATTCATTTGCAATTTAGGTTACTCACTTCCCAAGAAAAGATGGTGAGCCATAAGAAGACAATGTTCTTCCTGCTCTCAATGTTACAGCAAATTAAAGAGAGACAAACCCTTAACATACTGAGTACATCATAGAGAAGAACCCTGGTAAACGCTGGCTAATCCATTTGTTTGATGTTTACAGTTATTTAAACGCTACCACCCCTAATGAATAGCTAGTTGTGCTAATTCCAGGCAGAACAGCATCAGGAGTTCCTCAGCACACACGGAGAACACTGCCTAGTGGCAGAAGCAGAGGACTACAACCATTACTCAACAGTTACTGGCTTAAAGGAAGCACTAGCGCCTCCTGTTTTTGTAAAAAAAATCAAAAGTAGAAGTAAAAACAAATCGCCAAACTCAGTTTCAAAGGCTTATCAGCCCTGAGTTGCAAATAGTGAAGAAAACTCATTGCAGCAAGACCAAATGGTGGTGGCAACTGAGTGGTCCCCGAATAAACAACATTTGTCTGCCACCTGCCTGTATTTCTTATTTCAAAAACGTGTGACACACTGGCTTTAATTATTATTACCATGTAACGTGCTATTCTGCTGCCTTTGGGTATAGCCCTTTGGCTTGTTTACACTGTGTATTTCTAAACATTGAGGAGCAGTTGAAAAACTCTTGTAAGAAAGTCACAGAGAAATCACTTCTTTTTTGCTTGTTCCATGTTTATCCACTCCCCTCTTCTCCTTTCCCTTCACAAAGAATACAACTGTGTTTGTGTTTCATCAGAGCCAGCATTGCACCAACTCTAAAACTCATCCTTTGGTACAATGGAGAGAAAAAACCATTTCCAATGAAAATGAGTCCCTTATCATGTATCACGCTTAAGTCTACCTAGAAAGGGAATTTACAAAGAAGCAAAGTAGATGGATGATACAGTTATTTCTAAAGCTATTTCTTCAAATTTTAACTCTTGATCATTTTTAAATCAGAGTTTTTCACTCAAAAAATATTGTTCTCAGTGCTATAAAAAATGTTGGTGTAGCACAAAAATATTCCACTATTATCTTTTGAATTTTCTTTCAAGTTCAAGCTACCATCTTCAGCAGATACTGGTAACTGCTTGATCTCACCAGATATCAGAGGAAGGATACTAGACAATAGCCAAAATCCATATTTCTTCATCAAATTATCTTTTAAGCATCTGTTGACTAAAATGTTGAAGGATTGCAATGACCCAGTCATGCTCTCAAATGTCAATCAAATTCACGGTTATATGAGCAGAAGCAATAATAATTATCCTGACCAACACTGATGATCAGGTATTATTGACTACAAGTTTCAGATACATTAAAATGTAAATAAACACATTCAAGAGAGAGGAGATGCATCCTAAATTTGATGCTACAGTTCTTATTTAACTTCCACTGCACAGAGACAAGTGAGGATGAAGGCAGCAGGTTAGAGATCAGGGTCAGAGAATTATCTTACTATCACTATTTTCTCCAAGTTTAAATAAGTTTCAATGCAGTCTAAGATTAGAACACAGTGCCCTGTGAAGACTCTCAGACAGCATCTGCAGGCTGAATTCCATGTCTTCAAAGGACTTTAAAGGTCTTCACCACTGTCTCATGTAACCGGGCCAACAAGGGCCAGAAGACAGTGTTACTCTAAAAATAGATTTGTAGGAACCTGCCTATACATTAAAATGAGGCCAATTTTCATACTGATTTCATGGAGGTTACACAGGGGTGTGGCTTAGTTAAGTGTTCATACAGGAGTGCGGAATGAAGCCTGAAAGTCAGTAAATGGCAGTATGTTTTATGATTGAAGCGAGAAATAAGTAAACCTTCTAAAACCGGACAGATTCATAGAAGATATAAGAAGCAGATGGAGGAAAAAGACTGGAAAGGGAAATTTCATCTCCAAATTGGCAACGTATTTGAAATAGAGACATTTCATGTCTTTGACAACACTTTTTTTTTTTTTTAGTACTGGGAATAGAACTCAGGGCCTTCCGCCTGCCAGGCAGGCGTTGTGCTACATCCCCGGCCCAAGAACACATATATGAATTGACTTAAGACTTGTATTTTTAAAGAAAAGACCCACAGGACAATCGTAAGTACATAAAAATGATTTAATAAAATTATCAGCTATACGTCTGTATTTGCTGGGATGGGTAAAAAAAGCTTCCTTCATATTTAAACATTTTCCCTACAGACTTATTGTACAGTAACGTTTAAAGGACACAGGCTAATCTCTAATGCCTTGTGCCAGTTCTCATAAACTGTCTTAGTGAAGCACACAGTACAGGGCGCACAAGGGAGAGGAGGACAGAATATGAATGTGCTACTGGTGTTAGCCAGGGCCACTTGGCTTGGGGGAGTGTAAAGCCCAGAACATGCAACAGAATGATGACACAGAAAGGTCTGTGATTGATTAGAGGGACCAGTATTTACATCAGTGCTGGAACTCCAGATTCTCCAACACCCTTCCCAGCTACAGGAGAATCTCAGGTGATTCTTGAATTGCCCTGAGGACAATTACTGTAGCTCTATAGGTTATTCTATAGCTATCTCTGTCTCAGTAATGTGAGCGCTTTCCTCCTTAAACTTGCGCGCGCGCGCACACACACACACACACACACACACAGTGGCTTCTGTCCGCTTGCCCCGGGGTGCTGGTCCCCTGCTCTGAACGCCCCCTCCTTCTAAACCAGCCCTCGTACTCTTCTTCCCTCCCCAGGGGAAATTCTGTATCCAATCACTGGTTCTCTTCCCCAAATTCAGTTCTTTTTAGGGGAGTTCACAACATCGTTAAAGGTTGTAAAGACGTAGCACCTTCACGTTTTAAAGATTCAGCATAGGAAGGACAGGCATGCGAAGTCAAGGAGCGGGTACCTTCTCTCTGTACTGTGCTTCTGTGCTGAAGTTGCCTGTGGGGGTGTGATCCTGGGCTTCCCACCCTGTGACTCAGAATCTTACTCTCCCGACTTCTCTGTCTGGGAAGCGCCAGACTGTGCATCTTTCAACCAGAGAGTTGTGAAGACTCTACCCAGTGCTTAGTTTTTGTTCCAAGCAAAGTACTACTTTGGGGTGGTGTGAGGTACGAGATACCCATAAAAAATATATTCCTAACGTCATGGCCTCCCCACTCTTTCTGCAGCCCTGAAGCCTTCAGCCCAGGGAATACATACGGCTGCTGCTGCGTACTTTCACGAAAGGCAGGACGTTACAGCCGGGACAATGTTGTCCCCTTGAGGTGCCGGAGACTTTGTGTCCTGCTGGTGTGATGTCTGTGAGATGTTAGGAAGGAGCACACTTCTGTGCCTCACGTGGCTCCACCTAAACTGAAGCTGAAGCACTGGAAAAACAGCTTCACGTAACGACCGCCTGAAACCGTAACTCATCTCAGGTTCATCCGAAACCTGCCCTTCTCTAGTTCAGGACTTGAGGCAGGTTCGCTCAGAGATTCAGGAGCCACGGCGAACCTCTCAGTGACTGGGCCCTGAATTTGATTCAGAAGTTCAGAGCGTTCATTCAAGAGCTCTGTACGAGCCTCTGCTATCTTGGGTCACAATCTGAAATTCCGTCAGACTCACTTCAAGCCATATGGAATAAGGATAGAGACCTCTATGGCTCGTGCTCACGTGCCGCACATTCATTCCAACGTTTCCACAGCCCCTGCAGGCCTCGCTAGGCTGATACGGAGAACGTTTTCTCCTTTTTCTTAGGGGAAGAAAAAGACATTAGATTTTAGCCTCAGTGGCTGCTGGAAAATGAACTGGCCAAAAAGACTATCAATTTCTTGACACTGCATTACACATGTGGAGGGATTGTTCCGAAAGCACTTGCTTTTCCTACTCTTAACAGATATATTTGTTGCTTTTGAACCCAATAATCACTACAATTAAGATGTGTTCTGTACAAGTACCAACTCACTAAATGTAAACATTATGGACTGCAAATGTCTTAATAAAAAATAAACGGTAAAAAACGACTTTGAACTGTTATTTAAAATTATCTTGGTAACGTTTCACGAAGGTCCAATTATATAATTTCAAGTCTAAAAGTCACACAAAAAAACTAAGTCCTTTAAAATACTTTTCTGAGTATTTAAAAAGTCTGAGCTTTCTACTATTGACTTTCTCTGTGCTGATTTTTCATGTTAGAACTTATTTCTATTATGAGTTCATCTACACACTTGAATAACTTACAATAAGCTATATTTTGCCTCTGCTTTCAGTATAGATAACAGTATATCATAAGATGAAATGGATCAAACCCACATAAACTAAAGAAAGGTCTATTAATTTTGACAATGGGGAGAAATTCCATTTCCTTTGTTGATTAATGCAAATGAAAATTTTTCTCAGTTATAGCGCTCTGACAGACATCTGGCTGCAAAATATTGGGGTTTTCCAGAAAATACTGCTTTACAGTTGATTTCCAAGTTATTTCTCAAATCTTCAGGAAACAGATTAGCTTTGCAGCCTAGCCTTATTTATTCAAACATATTAAAAATCAAAGTGAGTTTGAACTGGTAAAATGTCTGAATTGAAAACTATTTGTAAAGAAATGCATCTGGACTCCTTTTAAAGATATACGGTCATTGAAACATGCCTAATAAAGTTTTTAAGCTAAATCCTTTGAAGGAAACTCTTTCATGAATTGAAGAGGCAGCTGAGAATAAATTATAATCAGCAAGTCCATTGTTTCTAAGAAGCGGGTTCGTGAACACTGCTTTTTCTTTTAAGATTTAAGATTGCCCCCATGTCTAGTTTTCACTATCAGTTTTCTGGGTGCACTGTATATTCCCAGGGAATGCTTCAGTCTAGCTCAGAAACAGGGAAGTTTGTGGTAAACTGCTGGCACTACCTTATCCAACTGCTGCCTTCCCGGCTCGTTCAACTATCACTGCTGGCTCCACTGTCTACTTTCTCTTCCTTTGCCCTCATACCTCAGGCAAATAAACCTCCCACAAGTCCCCTTTCCTCTGTTCTTCAGTGAGCTTGTTTCCCCGACTCCAGGTGACCATCAAACATAAAACCTCCTTGATGCACCTTCCTTCCTTTTCCCTAGAGTGCAAACCATGACCCAGAAAAGCCCAGAAAATGCTTTCACAGCACTCTCACATCTATGCTTCCATTTCCCTGGCCACAGTGCTGCTTAGCAAGTGATTTTTTTTTTTTTCCAGTACTAAGGATTGAACCCAGGGACTTGGCACTGGGCTACATTCCCAGTCCTTCTTTACCTTTTATTTTGAGCCAGGATCTGGTTAAGTTGCTAAATTGCCCAGGTTTGGCTTGAGCATGTGATCTCCCTTCCTCAGGCTCCCAGAGTGCTGGGATTATAAATCTGGTCCACCACAACAGGCTAACAACTAATCCTGTGACCCTTGGCCTGGTCGCAGTCTCCCAGCAACCCCTTCTCTGTAGCCAAGCGCCTGCTGATTGGTCTCTCAGAACACTGAGAAATCAGATCACAGAAGTCTTCTGTTAAGTACCTTCTGCCCGGCGCTCTGGTCCTGCTTTGGGAGACTTCATAATATTTGATCTTTTCAATGTAGTCTCCAGCTTCTCTTCAGGTAAATTTGCACTTGAGCAAATCAACTGATTTGCTGCTTCTCGATCATACTGGAGCCATTTACACTTCTTAATAGACTCTCATGCTGCTCAACCAGACGGGAATACCTCACACATTTTCCTCTCAAATTCCTATCTATCTTTCAGAGTTCAGAACAAATATACCAGTATCCACAGTGTATACATATACACTGCATAATTTCTTATAGACGTATTGAACCCCACCACTAGAAAAACCTATAAATATATGAACACCAAGTCCTTAGTAAATAAATATATCATATACTATATATGTGTAGATCTTGTACTCACTAAACACTTTACAGTGAGCCGAAAACTGTTGCCCATATTATCTCATTTAATTCCTCTACCAAACCTATGAGATTGGTAATCATTAGTTGACAAATAAAGAATGTGACCGGGGGAAGTTTTGTGGATCGGCCAAGGTTACCAAGCTAAAAAGTGACAGAAGCAGAATTCACACCCAGGACTTGTAATAACAACTCCAGGGCACCTTCAAACATATCACAACTTCCACTCTAATGGAACAGTGACTTACTTCAGTGAAGTAATTTCTGTAGCAGATGGGAAAAGAGACTGGCTCAGGGAAGGTCAGAGGAGGTTTCTGAGCAGGGCGGTGGAATGATCAAAGTGGTGCTGCAGAAAGATTGATCTAGTGGTGCTGTGCAGAGGGGACATGAGCGGAAAGCCCTGCTGGAAACCACCCCTCGCTATTTAACCCCTGTGGTTTTCTGTTTATCTTCCCTAGGCAGCACTGATCTATGCTGCAAGGTTGTTTACTTGTTTATTTACTCCCTTCCTACCAATGCTTTAGCTCTTTTTGCTTTAGAGCAGAAAAGATTTAAGGTGGTTTTAAATTGTCTTCTATTTTACACCTCTATAATACAACTTGGTCTCACCCCTCCTGTTGGTTTTATGTCCTGAGCAAAAAGAGTGTGTATTTTATATCTTCATATTAACCATATGTTTGACATGCTGAGAGCGATGTTCCAGATCCAGTAAGTGAAAGGGCCTCAGAGAGTTCTGCTAAAGATGGGATAGCAGCAGCAAAATATTTAAACCCATTAAAGTAATATGTGGCCATTAATAGGATGAGGCAGATCTATTTGAATATAAAAGGTGAGAATACTATGATGCTCTGTTCGGTAAGAGTACACACATATAAATACAAAGACTGGAGTTCATGTGTGCGTGCCCACACGTGCATACGTGTGTTGCACGACTTTGTACGTCCACAGATCACACAGAACAATCAACACTTACTGCTTCTAGAAAAGTCATGGGATGACGAAGAGTGACATAGATTTTTGGGTTGCAGACTGTATCGAGAGTTTATATAAGTCTGGACAATTTTGTACAAACGCTAAAACCCACCTGACAATGAGTTTGCATGACTTTTGTGAACCTGAACAATTTGAAAATGTAAACAGTATGTAAGTGAAGGCTAACACTACAGTTTCACGTTGTCTTATTGCTCTAACAAGGGCTGAAGAGCACCGTTTAGCATTTCCCAGATGTCCTATGTCAGCATCCAGCATGATATGCGTGAGTCTAGTTTGGGACCCAAACCCACCTTTCCGTCCAACTTCCTTTTCTAGGTTGCCTTCCCCTCAGAAGGCCCGAAAGGATATCTCACACCTGGCCTTCTGACCTCCTTTTTCATCTTTCCTTTCCTAGGCGTTTTAATCGCCAGGTTTCACAAAGCTTACTGACACTGTTAGCGCTGCCCCTGAGGATTTCAGTTCTATATGTTAAGCCACCTGACCTGTCCTTTTCCTTTGGGTGGAAAGGACTATAGCACCACATGTATCTGACCCATTGCTCTCAGAACGCCCTTTCTCCGCCACCCCAGATCAACAATCATTATTTTTCAGCAGGAAACAATTTCATTATAGATTTAATTGTGTGGGAAAATATAGGCTCAGGTAGATCAATTTTTTAAAACTATAAATATTCAAGTAGTAATTAGAACTAGGCTTTATGAGCCACAATTCTTTTCCCTAGCATTTGAGTACTTTTTCTTTTGAGAAGTACACATTTCCTCTTAAATCTTTCCTGTTTATCAACTTACTACTAAATACCTTCCTTGGGCCAGAGATATAGCTCAGCAGCACAAGTGCCTGCCTGGTAAGCACAAGGTCCTGAGTTTGATTCCCAGAAGCAAAAATAAAAATAAAAAAATACCTTCCTTAATTGCTTTAAATCTCACTTATGTTCAGTTCTTCTAACTCTTTAATAATGACCAAAATAATCTATTTTATCAGATAATGTATGATTTTGTCTTATTAAGTGAACCCCATCAAAAAAACTGAGGCCACTGAATGAATTTTCAGGGATCTGAGGAGACTGTTCAGAGCTATCAGACGCTCTATTGTTGTCCACATTTTTCTCACCTTCCTCAGTTGCTTACTGAGCATAATGGAAGCTCATGCAATCAAGTCTGGAGCCAATGACACTCTCCCCAAAGGACCCAGTGAGAATGTGCTGCATCAGGAACTCCTACCATTTGAGGAAGAAGGATTGCAAGTTCCAGTCCAGCCTGCACAACTTGGAAAGATTCTGTCTCAAAATAAAAAATAAGGGCTGGGAACACAGTCCAGTGCAAAGGCCTTGGGGTCAGTCCTGCTGGGGGTGGGGGGATGCCTACTGCATCTTCACAATCACCGTCCCTCCTCCTCCTGCCTCTGCACCACATCCTACGCCAGTGCTCACACGAGACAGCTGGAACTAAATAGAATGGACTGTGGGTAAAGCTTCTTTAACAGATGATCTAGAAAACTTGAGGACAGATTGTGAAGTTCATGCAAATTGTGCTTGTTCTCCTCTGATTTCACCAAGAATCCACTTTCCAGGAATCCACTTTCCATGTATTCTTTTTCACCTCTGTCTCCTGGATAATGAATCAAGTCATGGTTCTAATATTTTGTGGTCATGGATTCCTTGAGAAACTGATAAAAACTATGGAGACTCCACGTTCTGGAAGAGGCTCTTTTGCTTACATTCATGAAAACTGACAATTTCAAGGCGTTCACCTACCTCTTTCTTCCCTAAGAACCTTCTTCTCTAAGAACCTCTTCCCTAAGAAAGAGGTTTTTTCTGAGATGCTAGGTCAATAACGCTGTACTAAAGGGAAGAAGTTGATCTTCTAGAATAAAGTCCAGGATAAAGAGATTCTAAATGGAGTCCCTAGATGGTTCTTAACAGAATAGAGGTTGAAGAGTAAAGCCATAGCACGTAGGAAAACATCTAGAGAAACATTGGTGAGATAATCTTAAGCATACGGGTGATGTCCAGCTCTGTCCTAAGCAACCTTTAACCTTCTCTAACCTCATTGTTCTCAGCTGTAAAATGGGGGTAGTTACAATAAAAGACTCTTAAAGATGGTGTAGTAAATAAAGATATGAGCAAATCCACATTACAATGTCTGCACAAATGCTACTATTAACATTAAGTGGCTTCTCTTTTCCTTAACTGAAAGGATCCTACATGGGTCTTTTATACTATAGCATATGTGCGGACTAAGATGCTAGTTCACTGAAAGCTGTTTGTATTTTGACCTTTCTTCCATTGCATGAGTGCACCCTGTGACTCCTCAGCAAAAAGGCAGACGTGATGAGAACAAGTTAGAGGGAGATGAAAAGGGACCATAGCGTTCTCAAACTTGCATCCGTGGACAGGCTATGCCAGACCTTTGTGCAGATGAATACTAACGGTCCAAGCGGAAAGACTGCAACGAAGATTATGGAATAAGACAGCACGTCTAACTTCAGGCCTTCTATATTCTGTTATCTGTGTTCATAACTAAAACACACACATGATCAGCAGCAGCCATAGTGTTTAGTCAGTGGGAAAGAAAGATCCTGTGGCTCATCCCACAAACCTAAACTGAACAAAGATGACAACTTTATGAGTTAAAATGTATTGTTTCAAATTTCAAGCTCACTAACTTGACAAAGGGAGCGCTGCAATATTGTAAACATAGCTGATGCAGCACCAAAGCATTAATCCTTCCAGCTGATCTGTGAAGTGGCCAAAGTCTTGAGGTCTTTGGGTACTGGTGGTAGCGATGCTTTATGACGGGGCCGTGTAATACATCGTCCTGACCACTGCTTTTGACAGAGTTTCATTAATATGAAAAATGGTGTGGTTAAAACCGGCAAGCACCAGTTTCCCATTCAGCCAGCTCCTAGAGGAGCTTATTGTCCACTCTATTAACTCCCCACGGAAAACATGTAGTCTTTCCAATGATGACATAGAGTGATTAGAGATTTAAGCATTTATCTATCAACTTCTACACTAGTAACCCCAACTGCTTGAAGTACATAAAGATTTGTATTTCATGTTCTATTAAAAGACACCTGTAACACTTCCTCTAGTCTAATGATTCAAGTGCAACTAGTTTTAAAATATTGAAAGGCAGACATTTATATATGTGCTTATCTTATTGTTGGTTAGTGTGTATATATCGGTAACAAACATAGGAAACTATTTGATGAAAACTTGTTTCTGCACTTCATTTTACTTGTAGGAATCAAAACTAAAACAGCTCTGAGATAATTTCAGGACATTATTTAAAGTATACCACTGATTGTGCAACTTGTTTTTAAATATTTAAAGGTGTATGAGTTTTTGACCCTTCAAATGGAGATTTTGACTTCTAACTTCATTAACAGTTGATCTTTCCTCATAAACAGAAGGAATAGGACGGCAACACAGAGCTATCTGACTCCTTCCAAGTCTGATTATTTCTTCCCATTTTTCCTCCCTTCTTGAGATGAGAACCAGTTAACGTTTTAAAAGGATTTGTTGACTGTCATCTATGAGGGCAATTAGTTTGGGAGTCTTCACTGTACGGAGAATCCCAAGGACTTACAGGACAGCCTGTGATAAGTAACTATGCTGAAGTAGCCTCAATTCTTTAGTGTTTATTTCACGTTTTGTTTTGCTTCTTTAATTAGTTGAAAATGCTCCCAGGTCAAGCAGGCTTTCTGAGGAATGAAAGGTCTCATTCCAGGGCACTGCATTTGTGAATGAATGCAAAGTTAATTGAAGAAAAAGGTGGAGTATATTTCAGCCACGGTTAATTGAAGTGGAACTGATAAACTAGCAGTAAAACATTGCGAAATCCTCAGATATGTTTTTCAGCATGTGTTGATATTTTAGATTTCTTTTCCTGTGGTTTTCAAGGCCAGTGGTTTTTTGTTTTTATCAGTATTAAATATTTAACTATATAAACTCCCTTCCTATGAAGCTTTCATACAGAGCTCTAAAAACATTTTAGTAAAAGAATGGTCAAATTTTGAACATTCACACTTAGTAAGATAGTCAGTGATCCTATTAAATATTTCTTAATTTTGTATAATTTATTCTCAGATTAGTGATTTTATTTTTATTAGACACATAATTACACAAATCGTAAAGTCTTGGGGAGAGTGAATTGCAAAATTGGGGCAATGATTTGCTATAATGTGCGATGAACTTCTTTGTTTTCATTATTTTTAGCATGGTTTGGTTTTCTAAAATTTGCACCCCTAATTTTGGGAACTCATTATTTCAAAATTCAATAACCCTAAAAAATGAAAACAGAAACTTTGGGATTTTTTCATGGTTTCAACTTGATCGTTCCCTTTCACCTAGAAAAGGGCAAGAATTTGCCCCCAACTAAGCCAAATTTATGGAAAAGCTCGATAAAAATGGAGAATGTTTTGTGTATGCAGTGATGCACACTGTGGCATGACCTCTCCTGCCTTCAAGTTTTATTATATGAAACATTCATGTCACTCTTCTAGAAACTCTAGCCTTATTTTCCTAAGACTCCTTTAATTTATTTGTTCAGTCAAAAGGAGGAAAGTAATTTGCAATGAGTTTAGTGTTGTGATAATGTACAGGGGTTCATGCTTTAGTGAGAGGTCAGAAATGAATTATATTCAGTTTTCTCATTTGTGGAAACGGAGAAGGCGTCCACGGTTCATGGAAGAAAAATGCTGCAATGTGCTTACCTCCTACGACAGTGTGGGACAGCAAGGACCTGACAATATATACAGGTGAAGAAGTTAAGATGGTTGTAATACAGCAACTGAAGCAACAAACTTCATAAAGATTCGGTGTGAGAAAACTTAGACCATTGTCTCTCTTGGTATTTGGTTCTTAAATAAAATTTCAAATCATTACTGTCATAAGTTTTGTGCTTTACCCTCATCTCTGGCTTTAATACTGAATGGTCAAAAATAAGTGTTTAGATTGATGTTGCCTATTCACAATCTCTTGACTGCTGTCGGCATTCAGGAAATTAAATTCTGTGATGGTAAACATACATATATCTCATACCTTTATATATATTTTTTAAAAATGACACTGAGGTTCAAATGCTGTCCCTTTGCTTGTTTATCCCCAACTGTGCATTACATCTAAGCCCCCATCTTTTAAGTTTGTGAGAGTTTTGAGAGTCTTCAGCCATCTCCGGTTCTTCCATCTATGCCTGTCTCTTCGTTTTTCAATCTGGTCCTCATATGTTAATTTTGGCCTTCCACTAGTCAGGCTTCCTGCCATGGTATCCGGATAGAAAGAATAATATGGAAAAGAGGAAAGTAAAGAGATGAAAATGTCAACAGATAGGAAGGAATGGAAAGGAAAGATTAAGGCAATTCTGCACTACAAAGGCATAAAAAAAGCAAAGGAATCTGGAGAGGTTAATTACATTAGGCCTGTAAAACATTTGAGCTTTTCAGGGAAGGCTGGGAAATGAGGAAGCAGCTCAACAAAGAGATATGGACGTTGCTTTTCACTATCAGACAGGAGGGGCGCTGCCTCTGATCAAAGGACAGTCAGGGATTTAAGGGCTCAGGTCCCCAGGTCAGCTTAACTCCATGACTGTCCTTATTGTCTGAAAATTTGAGGATGAACAGGATGGTGAAATGGCAGTCTTCAGAAGATAGTCTTCTCTTCCCAGGAGTAGTGGTCTGAATTTTAGGACTCTACCCCCACAGTCCCTCAAAAGATACTAAGGCCTCCTTTTCAGCACTAAGTCAAAATCTAGGGGCCCCAAGGTGATTGAATATATTTCTTCTAGTATAACAAGTCTCCTGGGATCTTTCTGATGCTTCCAGGGTAATTCTAGAAAGCATGACCTAAATTTGAGAGGCTGATCATACGTTTTTTGTGTGGATATGTTCAGGGCAGATACAATTTTCACCTGTTATCGGAACATAATTATTAATAGAATGTCTGTTACTCTCAAAAGAGATGGATTATAAATTCTAACCATCCTAAAATTTAGGTTTTGAGATTTTCAGGAGACCCAGTAATCCACCAGCCCTTCTGAGTTTAGAGTATGGGCCAGAGTAGGTCACAAGTGGACAAAGATGATTAAGTGCATGAAATCTCTCTGAAGACCAGAGAGGGAGGAAAGACTCATAAACTAGTATCAAATGTGTGGCTGTAGTGGTTGCACTGTAATCCCCACACTTTGGAAAGCTAAGGCAGGAGGATCACAAGATTGAGCCTGGCCTGGGTAATTTAGCAATTTAGTGAAACTCTGTCTCAAAAAAGGAGGGGGAGCTGGGAATAGAGCAGCTCAACAAAGAGATATGGACGTTGCTGGTCACTGTCAGACAGGAGGGGCGCTGCCTCTGATCTGGGACTATGTCCAGTATGAGTTCAGGGTTCAATCGTTTAAATAAGTAAGCAAATGAGCAAACAAATATGCAAACACTGAAAACTTGGAGATTGACAGGATAGTGAACACACAATTTTCAAAGAAGTTAGTTTTCTCTTCCCAGGACTAACGGCCTGAATTTTAGGCCCACTTTTGATCCCTGTTCCCACAATCCCCCCAAATATTCTAAGGCATATTTAGTTAGAGATGACCAGCAACAAACTTAATTTTGGATGAGGAGCTATCAGATTTGGGGGGATTTTTTTTTTTACTTTTAAACTCAACAGGGCACAGTGATACACATCTGTAATCCCAGCTGCTTGGGCAGCTGAAGCAGGAGGATTTCAAATTTGAGGGAAGCCTGGGCAACTTAATGAGACCTTGTCTTTATATCAAAATAAAAAGGGCTGGGGAGTGCAGCTCAGAGGTAGAGCACCTTCGGGTTTTATTCCCAGTATTGATAGGAGGAAGGAGCATCTACAGTCCCTGGATTCCTTGAAATTTATGACTCATCCTGTTTGGCAGGGGTTTCTGTGACGCTCCAGTGAAGATTCTTTTTTTTTTTTTTTTTAACTTTTTTTTTCGTTTTTTTGAGACAGGTCTCGCTATGCAGTTCATGCTGGCCTTGAGCTCATTTTGTAGCCCAGGCTCGCTTCAAACACAATGATCCTCCTGCCTCAGCCTCCCAAGTGCTGGGATTATAGGCATGTGCCACCAGGCCTGCCCCAATGAAAATTCTGACGTTTACCTCTAATAGTGAACTAGCTGCATAAGTTATCCTAAATAAAGATAGGTTTCCTTCTAGTACTCATTCAACTTCTTAAAAGAGAAAAAAATAAAAAGAAAAAAGAAAATAAGAAAAGCAAGTGTGCTCTTGGTCATTCTGTTACTCTGCGAAAAGGCAACAAAATATAACAATAAACAGTATAGAAAGCCACAATCCATTCTATAAACAACTACTTTTAAAAGCATGACCTTAGTTTATTATTATATTTGATCATCAGCGCAACTAATGAGGTAGGAATTGTTGTAATAATTGAAGAAAATCAACTTCACAAAGTTTATGGAGCCAGTTCAGCTAGTAGGTAGCTATTCCTATAAAAACTCTGGTAAATTCTAAAAATACAGAAATAAAATCAAGGAAAAATGTTATCATCAAAAACAACTGTACTAGAATGTATTTGCACAATTTTTAAAATTTTCCCCAGGCATGGTAGCGCATGCCTGTAATCCCAGCACTCAGGAGGCTGAGGCAGGAGGATGGTTGTGAGTCTGAGGCCAGCCTGGGCTACAAAGTGAGCTCAAGGTCAGCCTACACTGTGTAGTGAGACTCTGTCTCAAAAAGACCAAAAATAAACAAACAAATAAATAAATTTGCATGTAGACCTTCATAATAAGCAACAGAAGAACCTTCAGTCTAGACTTCTTTGCTAGCAAGTCTAGAACATTCTAAGCACTAAGCTAAAGTAAGCAAGAAGTTGCTGTCTAGTTTTGTAGGAACGCATTGCTTGGTGACTTATTCAATAACCTTACAATCAGGAAGGCTTCAGAGTGGAATGTCCATTTCTCCCATTGCAAATTCAAGTTTCATTTCTTCATACTAAATTTTATGACATGTTCTAACTCTACAGCTTAAAGATAAAACTTAACTGAATGTAATTACTAAGCCTGACTCTTCCCTCCCATGAGCCATAAACCTAATTCCTTTAATATTTTCAAGTGACATTACTTTGAAATGTCTAATACAAGTGATATTCTCCTCTGAACAAATTCTCAGTTGTCCTTTAGGTATGTCTGAGTCTCACCTCACGGTCAGCACCTCAGGCCACAGGTTAGTAGCTCGTCAAGGCCATGAATATTACATATGCAGAGCAGCCCTCCTAAGAAATAACACTGCTTTGATGATTCCTAGGAATTTTCTTACCTCTCTTATTAGGAGAAAAAATTTTAGTTAACTTAGTGCCCAGAAAGAGAAGCCTAGGACAGAAGTGGTATTGCTTGAACATTCTCTCTACATGTAAGGGTAATTTTAACAAGTTTTGCTATTGTTTTGTGTTTTATATTTTATAAGAGAAGTATATATATATATATGATCTACTGAGATACTTACTCTTCATAAATGAACATTCTTTTAATTTCTTCTTTCTTTTTTTATACTTCACCTCCTCTCAAACCCAGCTTGATAGGTAATGCTCCAGTTTCTGACAGAAGGAATACAGCCAGCTAAATATAGAATTTCACCTTTAACTTACTTTGCTGTGATATATCACACTCTACTCAAGTTGGTAAAGATTTTTCGTTTAGAAATTTCCTAAACAATGGAGCTTTATTTGAATTATAAGGTATTGAGTTGCTGTTTTTCTTATCAGCAAAACATGTATTAACCACTTTGATTTTACGCGGACATGACTACTACCATGGCATAATTATACAGAATTAAGTCAACTGCACAGAACTTTGCTTGATAAAATAAAAAAATAAATTAATTTCCCCCTTTGGTTAAGTGAAATATATTTTTCCCAATTTTTACTAGTTATCATTTCCCTGTATTGTTGCTCTTCCATAACTAATAACAATTTATATTGCTTTCAATTAGCTAGGGCATGTGCAGTTTAAATTCTCTAATTGTCTAGGGAGAGAATATTTAATGTACTTTAAACATCAATCACATCAGTTTTCAGACTGGAGTATTGTTTAAACTCGCTTTATGTTAACATATTTTTTCTCTCTGGGTAACAATTACTCCACAAAAATCTTGTCATGTAAAATAGCCAACGGAATTATCAATAATCGTGCTAACAATGCTCGTGAAAATATACAGTCAAACGGCAGAGACAATAAGCTCACACCATTCGGGTTTATTTATTTTCCAGTGAGCAGTTTAACATGTCAGTCCCCAGAAGCGGAAACAACCACAAAGAGGCTTAACATTACTAATGAAACAATCAGTATCAAAATATTTTGTGCAACAATTTGTCTCTGTTCATATAATAATCTGTCATCTCTATGATTTGCTTATTACGTGAATTAACTCCGTAATTGCTCTGAGATTGAGTTTAGTGACACCATTTAACTGCTCCAGCTTCGAGGGCTTTTATTCAGTGTTTTTAGGGAAAGAGCTGTCAGGCTAATCTGAGGACACTTGGGGGCCGCCAATAAACTGTCACAAACTCGGGGCAAGGGAACCTTCTCTCGGTTTGGTAGGGGTTTTAACACTTCTCCCTGCTGGCCCTCCACTTCCACTCCTGCCCTTGCTCTTCAAAACTTTTTTTTTTTTTTTTTTGCAATAATAATTTTAAATGTTATTGCCAGCTCTAAACTTCCCTCTAATCGGTGAAAGGCAAGCCTCCCCTGGAGACGGGGTCGAGCGGAGCGCGTGCCGAGCAGAGACCCTGGGGCAGGAGGCGCCCCGGGCCGGACAGGACCTGCAGCGCACCCCGGGCTCCGAGCATCGCACCTGGCTGCAGCACCTGGCCGCGGTCGGTGCGGACGCGCGTGGGGCCCAGCCGGGGGCGGGCAGCAGCCGCTATCCGCAGCTCTGCGGCCTCGGAGCACAAAAGCTGCAGAGACACCTAAGCAACAGGGACGCAGGCAGCCACGAACGCAGACGCGCTCACACGGCAGCGCGTGGCCCTTTCCAGCACTACGTCCCTCTTCACGCCGGCGGCCAGAGCTCCACTACTAGACTTTATTCTATTTCATTTTATTCGCTGTACTTCGCAATGGAACTTGGTGAACATCTCTTTCTAGCAGACTTTTACCGAAGCTTTTCTTTTTTTTTTTTAATCCTTGATTGAAGTCACAAATGATATATATCAGCTGGTATTTCAACTTAGTCTTCTAGGAAGATATTCCTAAACCTTTCCATTGCAATGGACTGAGACAAATAAGCGTAATGATTTGGAAAGGGAAATTAGGACGCAAGATAATTTCGGAAGCAGAAAGGACCGAAGGAGAGCAACATCCATTTACTTACCAGAGACTTTATGACTGGTCCTAGTGCAGAACAAAGCAATGCGAGGAATGTCACATGCTCCTCAGATCTTAGTATCCTGTCTGGGCAAACATCCAGCGCTTGGCATGGAGAGAAAAGGACAAACCTATGCAAGAGATTCCCAAGAGCAAATGGTACACGGAAAGGAACCTTTGACAGAACGTCATTTATTTAGTGCACTTAGTGCATGAGCGAGTTATTTTCCTTCAGCCAGTATTTGAACGCCCTGTTCCCGTGCAAAGGGCTAGCAACAACTGGGGGTGCAGGTTAGAGTATGAATAAATCCAGATCATCCAATCTGGTAACAGGTGAGAGAAGGGAAGTTCACAAATAAATGGCAGCAAAGGGTGCAAAGTAGTAATGCCTCCAGATAGGGTAAATATAAAATACTGGGGATTTCAGGAGAGGGGAGATTACTTCCAGCTGAATGAGTGTTCTGTGTTAAACTGAGTCTCGCTAAACTTCAACTCTGTTTTGGGTTCCATGTAAGCGAAGACCACTGAAAGTTGTTTCTCCATAAAATGCATTGATATAGATTTAGTGCATTACCTCTTCCAGTGCCTTTGGTATGCTTCCTTTTATCAGATTAAATGGTCACTTTCTTCCCTTTTTAAAATTTCTTAGGCACTCATATTTGGCGTGTGTAAATTGAGGCTGAGCTGAGGTGACACAATCAAAGGGAGTTAAAAGTTATGAGCTATGTATGTGTTATTTATTACTTCTTTCCAGAAAGAAGCTGGGTGGTCTCTGGCTGAAAACGCCCCATTTTAAAGGAACTGGTAAAATCAAAATAGAAAACCAGAAAAGAAAGACCAAACAAAACAAAACAAAACAGAACAAAGGAAACTTGAAATAAGCAAACCCTAAGATTTAACCTGATGACAGAGAGTAAGGTTCAGATTTGGATCTGAGCTTCTTAGCAGCCAAGGTAGAGAAGGAAGAAACATAAGTACTATCAATCTTGCCCATGAAAAAAAGCAAAGAAAGTCTGTCTTTAAGTACAATGAAATTATAGAAGAAATTTACTGTATGGGGCACCCATAAAGGGCGCTGAGAGATGTAACCGGCAATGTCCTAACAGTATTTTTATAGAAAAGCAAAAGGGGATATAATAGCCCTGTTTCTTATAATAACCTCCCATAAAAACCAAGATTTGAGTGCAAGCGAGATTTTGCAGATTAAGCTAATATAAGTTTGTATTTGGGAGTTCACTTTCAACAGTAAACAATGTATGGTCTAGGCAGTTGTCCCTATATACCACACATCTCCGGTGGGATATTGATAAGAGCCAAATAATTCTAAAAATTGGATTACTTTGGGCAAGAGCCCAGGGTATCGAGATTACTTTTGGATCAGAGAGGGCAGCTTGGTGGGGTGTGGAAAACAACTGGGCAAGCGCTGAATTTGCCAGCCTCTACAGCAGTTGCAGAAGCAAATCAGTGTCTCCACACCCGATGAGGACCACCCCAGTTTGCCTCAGAGGTAGGCTGCAGGGGCACCTCAAGGGTGAGCCAAAATTTTCCTTAGGAAGTTGCTTTGAATGTGCTCCAACACTTGAACAAATGTTTGATTGAGTCCCTAGAGCTCCACACTGTTTTGGCATGGAAAATTTTCAGAGCTGGTGTTTCCTCATCACCCACAGTGGCTGGCGGAAAGCATCGGTAGGACTCCTGGAAGCATCAGCAGTACCTCCGACTGAGCCTCGGGGCTTTCCAGCATCGTCCTGTGACAAGCTTGTTGCTAAATGGAGCCAAATGCCACGAACTCCTGGTTGTTGTTCGGTGCTGCAATGCCTTTTTCTGATGCTTCATGATAATAAATGTCATCAGGCCACAAACATATATTTCACTAACTGTGGCAGGGGACTTTTAATGGAGGAGGGACATCATCCTGTTTCATACTCCTTAAAGGAGTCATTATCCGATCTCCTTTGTGTCTGGATTCTAATAGGGGATGTCGGAATGGAGAGATTTTTGGGAGAAAATCTTTATCGTAGCAAAATATATGAAATATAATGTTACCATTTTAATCACTTTTAATTGTACAGTTTTATGGCATGAAGTACATTCATAATATTGTGAAACTATCACCCCACCCATTTTAGAACTTTTTTTATCCACCCCTCCACCAAATTCTGCATCCATGAAGCACTTATTCCCTGTTTGTCTTTTCCACACCCTCTGGCAACCATCATTCTATTTTCTCTTTATGAATCTGACTTATATAGTTACCTTATATAAGTGGGATCGTGCAATATTTTCCTTTTGTTTATTTCACTTCATACATTATCTTCAGGGAGAATTCTATTTAAAAGAACGTTAGTAACTAACAACCAATGGAAACCATGCAGTGACCCATAGCCAGTTCCAAGCCACAAAATGAAAGTCAGTGAAAGGTGCAAACCCTCTCACACATTGTTCTTGGCAAGTGCAACTGCAGTACGAGAAGACAGGAGGCGTATCACTGGACATTGAAACAGTAGCTACAGCCATCATCTACTCAGTTCCTGGTCCAGAATATTAGGTCAAGAACTTCAGAAGCATGGACATGGCGGCAGCTGAAACAATCACCATGGATCATGAGGCAGTCTTGCTTTTAGGGATTTCAGCCCGTGGTCCATTGGCCCTGTTGCCCTAGGTCTGTGTCAATCAGTACAGCAGGGTAAAAGCCTGTGTTGGGAAAAAAAGCACATTCATCTAACGGCGAAGAAACAGAAGGAGAGAAAGAAGAAGGGGTCAGGATCCCAACAACCTCTTCAAAGGCATGCCCCAAAGACCAACTTCCCGCCACAAGGCCGCACCTCCCACAGGTTTCAACACCTCCCAATGGTGCCACAGGCTGGGACAAGGCCTTTAATTCCTTTATCTTTTGGGGAACATTCCAGATCTAAACTATAGCAGTCAGTGTGCTCAGAATAGAGTTGTAGATCAGAGAGGTAATCCCTGAGGAAGACTGAGAAGCCCTGCCCTCCTGAAGAGGAAATGGAAAGGAAAGACAAGAGCTTGCTTTTTCTGTTTTTCTTCCTTTTTGGCTAGTTGGGCTATTAAAACCCAGGCCCTTGATCTTGCTAGGCAAGTGTTCTACCACTGACTATACTCCCCAGGCCCATAAGTTTCTATTTATTTTTGTGTGGCACTGGTGACTGAACCCAGGGGCTACTAAGCTACATGTCCAGTCTTTTTCTTTTAATTTTTATTTTGAGACAGGGTCACTCTAAGTTAGCCAGGCTAGCCTAAAACTAGTGCTCCCCCTGCCTCAGACTCAGGAGTAGGCGGGATTACAGGGAGGCACTATGGGGCCCAGCTGAGTTTGCCATTTTTAAGGCAGACAGGAAAGATCTGATAGTCACATGGTACAGGAGGTGAGGAAATGAAGAAATGGAAGGAATGTTACTTGACCGCTAGGTTTCTGGACGTGGCAAATGCACCCACAAGTGTTGTCCTTGATAGAATGGGGAAATATTAGAGAGGCAGCACAGAAGGAAATCAGTTTTGGGTCTGGTTTGTGGATGGAAAAAAATGGTTGAGTGGGATATTCATCTTCAGAATTTGGGCATTCACTCATTTATTCATTCAACTCATATTTGAAAGCCCAATACCTGCTAGAACAATTGAATGTGTGATTACAAATTGAAAAATGGTACAAAATAGATAGTGCTAAGAGAGTATAAACTATCTTACAGGAAGACCTCACTGAGGTAACTTTCAAGCTGAAGGCTTACAGGATAGATGAAGTCATCCACACAGCATACGAGGAAGAGAAAGCCAAAGAAAGTACACTAAGCTGAAGTAAAGGTGCCCATGGCACAACAAATTTGAAAATTGCTAAGAACACAGCAGTGACAGAATCCAAGCTATGGTTCTAAAAATATCTTGCATGTGGGGGAAGGGCTATGGAGGGTGTGAGTGGAGAGGTGGTGGGTGAAGGCAGGAAGGAAAGGTTATGGGGAGGTGATAGAGAGCAGGAAAACCAGTAGACAGAGCTATTGCAGAAATCCTGGTGAGAGATATGGCTTGGACTAGACCAGGACAGAACTGACATGGAATTTGGCAATTTCTAGAGACATACTTTGGAAGTAAGATGAGTAGGATTTGCTGATGGACTAATATTCGAACGCCCAATATTGGGAGCAAAGAAAGGACTTTAAAAATGATCCCCAGGTTTTTTACTTCATCAGTCAGGTGTTTGGTGGAATTATTTATTTTCATGTAAAGACTGGAAGAGAAACACTTAGGAGATGTGAAATCAGGAATTCAGTTTGGGATCTGTCACATCTCAAATGTGGGAGAGCTTTCCAGCAGACAGAAATGGGGGACTGAGCACAGGGGACCATAACTGCGCTGAGAATAGACATTTTGGAACCATCAACATGTTTGTGGAGTTAAAAGCCATAGGAATGTATGATATCACCTTGGGACAGAGAAAAGACAAAGCCCTGGGAAGCTTCAGCAGTAGAGCTGTGAAAAAAGGGTTGACAACCAAGAAATTTAAAAATTTTTACTAACAGTTTAACTAACACTACAGATTTCTGAGACAGCTGCTTAGAGTAAAGGATATATTATGACACCATGGGAAATTTTACTTATAAACCCTTTTCAAAATACTTCTGCTTTACATTGGTACATTTTTGCTGAGAGTCACATGTCTCATACCAGCTAAAGGGACATTTGTTGTTACTCATTTGTTGTGTCTAAGTTTGCCAAATGGAAAAAGAAAACTTTAAAAGCAAAACAAAACAAAAAAGGGGAAAGCTTCTGACTGATTATAAAACGAGCATAGTTTAGTTTGAAGTATCCAGCAGCTATGATTGTATAAACATTATTTACATGCTTCCTTTTTAATTATAATGCCAATTTGCTATAATAAGATGTACTTATGACGATAACTTTGTTAAGATATATTTGCTATTACAAATCAACCATTTTTCATTAACGCTGTTCTGAAACAAACTCCAGGATGAGAAATGCCTTCAGCAGCGGAAAAAAGTAGCTAAGAAAATAAAAGAACGATAAGCAGTGAGGCAATTTTCGGTGTGCAGTTAGTGTTTCCATTTTTCTGAGTTTAGGAGATGGCTGAGAAGAAAGGAAATTTGAACATCTTTAACTCAAACTTAGGACAGGCAGACTGGTGACTGGTGTGTAGGTCAGTGCACGAGGACCTGGATTGAAGCCCCAGCACTTAAAATAAAAAGATCTGAAAGCACTGCTGCTCCCAACCCCAACGCAGCAAACTTGTAGTTGGTGGGACTTTATTGGGTTCTTTTGCGATAATACACGGAATCAAACATCTTCACTTTCCGCTTTCTCACCACAGAGATCTGAGTTCTGATCCAGGGCATAGGGCGCACAGGTCTTTCGGAACCACCGTGGAGCGTCAAGCGTGCCCGTGGCAGTTCTGTAAGAACGCTCTACCCTCTGCTTCGCCTCCCTCCCTCCAGTCGGTCTACGCTTCTGTTTTTGTTCCTCAAAAGTGATCAACGTAGTAGTATTTCTTCCACTTCACAGCTCTGGTCTTCACCACCAAATCTCAGGAATTCCCAACTGCAGGATCTTGAAGCCCAAGGTTCTAACACTGAAGTAGAAGATTGGTGGGGGGGTGCTCCTTAGGCGCCCATCACACCCTCCCGCTGGGCTCAAGGGCGGTTGCTCACGTCCTACGAGCCCGCAACGTTCCAGATCCGTCCCTGATCTTTCGCTTCTGGATCAACAGATATTTGAATCGGTCCTTTGGAACAGATTCAGTCTGCAGATTGTTTGCGACGACCCCATCGGGAATAACGTGCGGTGCAGGGCGACAGTGGCCTGCTCCGTTATCTCTGTTAATGAACCTCTCTGGGCCTCAAAGTGGGCGAATGATGATCCGCGTCTGCCACGCGGGCGAAAGAGAAGGTGAGAAGGACGGTTCCTCCGACCCATGAGCTCGGCTACAAACACCTGGAGCGTCTCTCCAGGTTCGCAGCCCCGGCGACGCAGCGACAGCGATTCCGGCTGCGCAGCCCGCGCGCCTAGGGCTGCGGGCGGTGATTCGCGGCCAGGTCGAGGCTGCAGGCTCCCCATTGGCTGGCGGGCCGACGCCGCGCA
>NW_004955458.1:12410687-12416664 GCF_000276665.1 Chinchilla lanigera
CCCCGCCGCCGCTCCGCGAGGGTTCCGTGGCCTGCGTGGCGTCGGGGGCGGGCCGTGCTGCCCGACCTGTATTTATTCATGGCCACGGTGAGGCTGTGAGCGTCGCGGTGCCCGCCCGGTTCAAGCCCCGGCTCCGGTGCCCGGCGGATAAACTGGAGTGCGCGTCCAGCGACGTCGAGCCCACCTGGGCAGGCGGCGGAGCGAACGTTCCGGGTGCGCCTCAGTGTGCTGCGCAGAGCTTCCCGGGAGAGGAAGTTGGGAGGCGGAAGTCAGAACAACTTCAAGTCCTTTGAGAAGAGTAGGCGCGATTTAGATCTTCAGAGCAAAAGCGGAGGGGTCATGCGCGGCTCAGTGGGGGCCCGGAGGCCCCAGGCCGTCTTTAAACGCTTCAGTCCACACTTCCAGGCCGGCGGTGTCAGTCTTCCTGAATACGTTACACTCTAACTTTAAATTATCTCTGCTGCTCTCCTGATGTGCAAGCGTGCAGCAGCGAACGCGGGAATAAACCGGGTACAGGTTGTTACAAACCCCGAAAACGGCAGCTGCTCTGATTTTGACACGGTTTGTCCCGCAAGGGTTCCTTATTACAGGCTTGGTCTTCGTGGCAGGAATTTTGGGTCAGGAATTTTGTTGTAGCAACAACGAAACAACAACTGGACTCATGTAGCGTCTGAATTTTTTTCTTCAGTTAGGAAGTTTTATTCCATTTAAAGGAGAGAGAAGGGTTAACGTAGATTAGTATTTTACGAAAATTGGCAGTATGGATGGTTAAAGTGAAAAAGTTCATGGCAGAGTGATAACATGAGCATAATTATCTGTAGATTGTTTCTAGCGTAGACAAACTCTTCTAACAATAAATTTTTGAGCTGTATCTGTTTTGAGATACGTAGATCTTTAGCGTCTGTGTAGTATTCCATTGAATAAATACACCAGAATTTATTCATCCCCATAAGAACACTCACTGCACCTTCCTTTTCTGTTAGAAATATAGTTATAGTGGCATATTCATAATCGAGGTTCCTTGCCTTGCATTTGAGTCTTTTTCTTTTCCTATTAGAAGGGAAATTGCTATGGGGTGAGTTACTTATCTTTATTCTTAGTAGATGTCCCTGAATTATTCTTCAAAGTGGCTTAAACTACTCATTGTTATTAGCAGTGTGGCAGACAGCAGCTTCTTCCACATCCTCAGCTCTCACAGTTATAAAATTTTGCCATTTCCCCCCAATTTCCCTAATTATGCATGTAAATTATTTAAAAGCTAAACCAGCACCGTCCAATGGAAAGAATTCTCTGTGATGATGGAACTGTTTTCCCCTTTCTACTTTAGTCAGTCCGCTGAACTACCATCAGTTTCTAACAAAGGAAAGCTGATTGAGTCAACATGAAAATAGGACAAAACCTTAGAGTTTAGATTGTCAGTGGTTTAATGGCTGCTCTGTGTCGAGATCCTGTCGTTCACGCACCCATGCTTGATGTGGAAATCACTTTCCCTACGTGATACATGCTTAAGGACGCTGGATGTGCAAGTCTTGTTATGTTCTGTTCATGCCTAAACTACTTATCCTACTTGTGTGTCTGTCTCCCTTGCTAGACAAGCATTATTAAGGCATCATTAAGGCACTAGTCTCTCGTTCATATTTGTATCTGTAGTTCCTATCCTAGTGCAGGCCAAGAGGCTGGGGTTTACATCCTCTGTTTGCTGCTTTGCAGCAGATGTTGGGGTGAGTTTTTAGGGTTTTCAATTTCTTTATTTGTAAATGGATAGTGAAACTGTATCATAGGAATGTAATGAGAATTGAAGGCAGAAGTATGCATGACGCTCTCAAAACATGTCTGGAATACAGCACATGTGCAGCAACATTTGTTATTATTTTTGTATTAGCACATGTTTGCAGTACATAATGTGTACATTCCCTGTGGAGAATTAGTACATGTATTAAGATGTGCTATTATTATTCAGTGGATTCTCAGTAACTATTTGTTAAAATAATTGTTAGCAGGATGGGTGGTATTAGCTAAAGCAGAAGTCATTGTTCCAAACATGAGGTAAATTACACTCAAGTTAGCTGAGATACAAGGATATAAAGTCAACCCACAAAGAAGGAAGCTACATCTGAAGTGATCCGTAGATAACAGAATGCAACGCACAAATCAACTGCACCTCACTGGAAGAAAAGATTGAAGACACTGATTTCATGAGAGGCAATCTTTCAAAAAGGGAAGGTTCAAATGAAATCAAGTGGTTTTTGACGTCTTTCAAACAAACAAAAAACTCCTACATAGACACAGACTTACTGCACACCAGAGTCATCTCTGAGAAAGAAAATAAAACCTTTGCAAACATGAACATGAAAATGAAATCCAGTAGTACCTTTCAGTCCATCAATTACATAAACAGTTACCTCCTGCTGAGCCATCGTCAACACAGAAACAAAAACATCATCATCATCTTTTGTAGGAGACAACAAATACCCTCTTGGAGGAACATTTTGTAAATCTAGGCTGTATGTGAGAATTCAGTGACATTTTACTCTTATGATGGGTAAAATCTTCAATTTCCGTGCTGTTAATAGCACTGTCTCTAAAGTAGGTAACCTTCTCGTTATTAAAAAGTGTTTTAACAAAGAGTTCTAGCTTGTGACCTGTAACATCCAAGTGTGAATTTCAAATGGGAACAGTGCTTGCCTCTCAGGTTCACAATATTATAGAAGGATTAGCTGTTGTATATGTCCAGCCAACTGAAATCCATCTAGCAACAAGGTCTTTTATTTGTTTTTCAAATACGCCATTCTACACGGGTACTTTCTGGAAGTACCACAGTTCACTTAAATGGAAAGTAAGTTTAAACATCTTCATAAATGAGAATGGTGCGATGCTGGGATTTCAAGGAGTCTGCAGTGAATATACAATCTTTGGGTCAAAGGTTTAATTTGTTTCCCTCTTCTATTAGCTAAATTAATATTTAAGTCATTATGAGGTTTTGGGAACTGACCCTATATCAAAATCCTATGGAAATGATAGGTAAGTTTTATAGTGAATCATGATTTAAACTTATGGAGATGTGGACAGAGTGAATCAGTGGTATGCTAATCAAAACCAAAATCAAATTATCTTTTCCGTAAGATTTTGAAGAGGGTGGGGGATGTAGCTCAGCTGCACAGTGCCTGCATGGCAAGCATGAGGTCCTGAGCTTGATTCCCAGTATAAAAATAAAAAAAGAAGAAAGACCTTGAAGACAGACAAGGTACAAATAAATATATCATACATCTTGCCTCTTAGAGTCTAGTCTAGCAGAAATCTATTAGCAATGTCTCTCAAACCTCTTCTGCCAAAACGATGTGAGCTCTGTGAAAATTTTATCAGGTACAGAAGAAAGGAAGTTGTTGGCAAGCACATGCTCTCAGTGGACCAATGACCTTGGTAGGGGTTGGTGTTGTGCTAGCTCCGAAACGAAATAGGTTGAATCCTGTTGACCAAAAAGCATCGAGATGAGGTATGAGGGAAAAAAAGCAAAGCTTATCTGACAAGTAAAAGTACCAGATCAATTCTTGATTATCAAGAGTTGAACATATTCTTCTCCAGGATTCTGTAGGATTATACACTGCAAATTCTCAGCAAATGCAGGTTTTCCTCTCAGTGCCAAGGCATCTTCTTTATTAGACTACCAAAGCCTGAGTGATGTCTTCCTGATCATATCCTAATAGGGAACCACTACTGAGATGAGCCCGGCTGGTTAACACCATACTGTTTCTAACTTTCTTCTTCCTCCTTTCTCTCAGTGCTTAGAGATCTGGCCATCTCACCTTCTCTACACAGTTCATGTAGTAACCTCTTTCAGCAAGGCTGTGCTAGGAGTTCTGCCATCATTCTTTCAGTGACCAGAGCAGCAGAACCCAATATGTGTGAGAGAGATGTACAGAGGTGTAGTTATTGAAAAAATAATCCTTCAGCAGTCTACCCAACATCTGACATGACATCATGATGTGTCTGCTTGAAAGTTAGTGGGCATGGGATTTTTAATTTGCTGCAAAACAAGACGCTGTCTTGACATCTCTGTAGCCCATCCCTTTGGGCAGTGTTACAACCCATGATTTAGATTTGGAAGACTTTTATTTCTTTACCCACTCTACATGCTTTGAATTTCTTTAATTCTCTTAATAGCTGGATTCCTACAGATGTGCTGTAATGATTTCTCCCATTTTCTCCTAGTACTTCTGGTACCTTTTCTTTATTGGTTACCCTAATCTTCATCCCCTTCCACAGAGAAACTTTCACTTTTGATGCTTGTGTAAAACACAGGGTATTCATGTTTTTGCACATTGCTTTCAGGCATCTGAGGCTTTAATGGATTTCTACAGTTCTTTGGTAGGGGGGTGTGTGTGCGCGCACTGTGAAATCATGCTTTAAATCCTTAAGGTAAGAATTTTAATGAGAAACAACTGTCAAAGGAGTTCATTTTCTGATAATTTGTGTCACAGCTTTATTTTGAAAAATGAGTTTTTGCTAAAACTGGCCAGTTTTGACATGGGTTGGGGCAAGGAGAACTGTTTTGAATCCCTGAGCAGAATTAGAAAATAAGTGAACACTCTGAAAGAGAAAGGACGTGCTCTCTCCAGTGAAGAAACAGGAGAACTTTCAGCCATCCCACTAGGCCAGTGTTTTCCCAGCTCTGCAGCACTCTTGTAAATTTGTAAATTTGCCACAGCTCACTTGTAAATTTTCCAGGGTGGCAGGGACACATGACTCTTAGCTGGGAGGCGTGCCAACTATCAGAAGCCCCCAACTCTCAGGAGGGAGCATGGGGGCGGGTACTCACAGACCACCCTGGGTTGTATTTATTTTGAGGGATACTTGCTGGTACTGATAGCAAATCTTCCTAGACAGATGCAGCTCACATTGGAATGTCTTGTTGAGAATTCCATCAACTCCCCAGTATCAGACCTAGCACCTTATAAAATAAATCCTTACATTACAACAAGGTAAGTGCAGTCTTCCCTATCTGGCCCTGTATGTCACCTGATCTTTCAGGTTCCGTAGTGCTTGACTCCATCTCACCAGAAACCCCTTGTTTATTCTCAGCAGACAGAAACCCATAACTCTTACTCATTTTATCGATTCTCCCTCTGTTCACAAATCCCCCTTCATTCCCCCTCATTCTGGTTACCTCATTGTCCCTTAGCCTCCAAAGAATCATCTCACACCCGCAAGTCAGACAGATTAATGTCCCCATTTCCCAAGGTGTGTGTTTGGTCTGACCCCAGCTGACCACTGGGATTTGGAGCCAGGAACCCATTCTAAGGGAAAACTCCGTTCCTTTTTTTATACTAAATTTATACATCTTGCTGATCTTTAGTTTGAACACGAAAAAAAGATCTAACTACTTAAACATTTCTGAGGGGAAACTTAATGCTTTGTTATCATATACAAACCTCCCCTGAACCTTTGAACCCTAAAAGAAAGTACAGGTCCTCTTGGAAATTTGAAATGATTTGCATTATGTTTTCAAGGGATTCTAAATCCATACCCACCTACCTGGATGAGTTCCCCGGTGGATTGACTGCGCTCAGATGCAGATGCGATGGGCTGTCCTCCTCTCTCCCTTTGCCATGCCCGCTGAGCTCACCACTTAGGAGTTTCTACCATGGGAACCCAGAAAAGCACATCTTTCGGCAATGTTGGCTGAAAAATGGGCCTGCAGATATGGAGAGATCAAGAAGTGTTTCATTCTCTCAAGGAAAAGGAGGAAAGAAGGAGAGAAAATGGTTCTTTAATGGCCAACTAGCATAATGTGCTAGAGATGTTGCTCCAGCTGTCACAGTTTCACTGGGCTTATTTCTCCACAGTTTTTGAAGAATCAGTAAGAGTTACATGCTTCTTTACAAGAGAAGTTACTGGGGCTGGGGATTTAGCTCAGCGGCAAAGCGCCTGCCTGGCAAGCGCAAGGTCGTGAGTTCGGTTCCCGGTACCGGAGAAAAAC
>NW_004955458.1:12416764-12468764 GCF_000276665.1 Chinchilla lanigera
CAAAAAAAAAAAAAAAAAAAAAAAAAAAAACAAGAGAAGTTACTGATTGTAGTTTTGAGCATTCAGGACAGCATTCAGAGAGTAAGTTGTATGAACACCCTAGTGCCAGTTTCATTGACATTTATAGGGCTATAGAATCACACTAGTGACATTCACCACATTTGTGACTTGTATTAAGAGAAACACCACAAATGAACAGTAGCAACAAATCCACATTAGGAGAATTCAATGTCAAAATACCTAGTGAAATGCCTTCCTCCCATTCCCCATCCTTCTTCTGTCTTACCGCAGTGAATCAAAGGAAGTTATTCATCCAAGAGTCTCCAAAATAAAAAAAAATATCTGGCTCTTAGCAGATACTTGCAAAGTTGTGGAGTTAACATCCTTTTTCATTCAAATATATACATGTGTGCACATTACAATGAGCTCAAGCACCATTCAACACTATGCTGGGACTCAAAATAACTTTAGATATTTTACATGCTTGGTTTGGTTTGGTTCTCTTATTTTGTTGATTGAGTGGTTTAGGGTAAAAGCAACAGAGTGACTAGAAATTCTGGTCCCATGGCAGAAGACAGAGCTTTAGGGACCAAGAGAGGTAAGGTCAAACTAGCCAGAATCAACCTTTCTCCATTCCATGGTGTGAATTTTTACATTTTCCCACTGGCATGTAGGCTCTGCTCAGGGTCAGTACATAGCTTCAGCATATGCCCAAGTATCTGCATAAGCAAATCAAAAGAGTTCTTTTACAAGACTAGTGTTGACAGCAGTGCTGTCAGTTAAGGTAGTTACAGAAAATTAGTCATCAAATTTATATCCACACACACCATTAGCTTAATTTCAGGCATTTGTTTTAGCTTTCCTGGATCTATTTCAATAGAGTAGCCATGTTACCTCAAAAACGAAAACAAACAAGCTAAACATTTTGGAATGGTACATTTGAGAATAATGTCAGCGTATAGGAGATAAAGCCTATGAGAAAAAGCCTTTTTTCCTGATAAAACCTATTAAGAAAAAACCCTTTTTAAAAAATAAACTTGAAAATGTAAATAATCAGATTTTCAGTCTGGTTTTGATATGACCAATCCATTTCATGGTAGATCATACTTTCAAAGATGGCTATAGTAGGATCTCTCATTACATATACTCTTCTTACAATTTGACGTTGACCCTCCTCTGATAATGTGTTCTATATTCCCTTCTCTCAAGTCAGGCAAGGCCAGCGGTGTGGCAGAATTGACACTGTGGGGCTTCTAAGACTAGGCCATAAAAAAAGATTTGCTTTCTACCTGGCTCTCTTGAGATATTTGGTCTTAGAACTTTGCCACCACTTTGTGACAAAGCCAAGCAGCTACACAGAATCCCTATGGAGGTGTTCTGGCCGACAACCCCACCTGTGGTTTCTCCTATTGGCCAATATCATTCATAAGTCTGTGCACAAATGACTGCCAGATGCTTCCGGTTCCCAGAAGTAGTCCCCTGCGTTTGAGTTTAGCTGTCCCAGCTGTCTTGCCTAAATTGTGAGAAAATAAATGAGTAAAAAGATGGTTGTTTCAAGCCACTAAGTTTGAGTGTATGCACTAGTCAGTGTTAATCCTAAGTTCTTCTAGGAATTTGTCATTGGTCCCATAAATATCATACATATAAATATCAATAGATTATGAAACTATGTAACCAACATTTTAAGTCCCTGCAAAATGAGTTCTATGAATTAAGAAAATGAAGGTAAGGGAAGCTGGGCATGGTGATGCACATCTGTAATCCCAGCACTTGGGAGGCTGAGGTAAGAAGATTGCTGTGAATTTGAGGCCAGTCTAGGCTACATAAATGAGTTCAAGGGAAGGCTGCACTACATAGTGAGATTCTGTCTCAAACAAAAAGAAGAGGAAGAGGAAGCAGGACAGGAAGAGAAGAGGGAGAGGGAGGAGAAAGAGAAGGAGGAGAAGAGAAAGAGGAAGACGTTAGGGGAAAATTAAGGTAAGTTAGCATTATAGCAACAGTCATTATTCCTGAACACATACAGTGCGCCATTGATTGAACTAGAGCTGAGATGAACTGAGAAATACTTTTAGACAGAACTGTATTCAAAAAGTCGGGAAAAGAAGACTCTTAAGAAGAAAGGATGGAAAGGCCATCAAAATGTGATGTGAGCTCAGTCCTGGACCTAGGATGAGACAGATCTTTTTATTATAGAGTTTCAGAATCTCAAAATTATAAGAGGCCAGTAAGACTTGGTCTAATTCATCATTATTGTCAAATCTCATTCACAGTGAATATTACCTCCTAATTTCTGTTTAGATAGCTTTGACAGCAAGAAGAGCTCTCTTTTTTAGCATTAACTGCTAGAGACATTTTCCTAGGATGAGCTAAAATCACTCTCTCTAAAACTTTTACCTTTTGGCTCTATTGTGAAATAGCATCTTTTGCAAGAAGCTTGATTCTAAAGCCAACATAAGGTAGAAATTGCATGGTCTTGAAAATTCCTTACAAAAGCAACCCAACTGTCCACAGCCTATGATTTCTCAACCAGCATTTCATCCAGTGTTGGAACTGATCTCCCCTTGCTTCTCTTGGTTGAGAAGCAAAGAAAGTAGATGACTTAAACATCAGAGGTAAAGGGATAAAATTATGTGTTTTTCAGAGCTGGTGGTATAACTCAGTGGTAAAGTACATAGCTATCATTTGAAAGGCCCTGGGTTTGATCCCCACCATTAAAGGAAAAGTATTTTCCAAAGCTAGCATCACATTTAGACTAAGGAAAGAATTATCCTCTGAGGAGCAACATGGACATGTGATGGAATTCATACTTCTTCTGTCCTGCTCAATAAAGCTCATTTAAGTGGACTACCTGAAGGTAGCCAACCACACTGCACAATTATATTTTCTTTAAAAACTATGATTATTCTTCATAGCTCATGAAATTGAATTTGTATCAAGTAAAGACACGTATGACACAATACCACCATAGGTCTCAAAAATGGTTGTAGCAGAAAATGCCCCCAGCTAGTCTGTTAGTTGCTTCTGTCTCCTAGAAATGGCTGATCACTGTGATGCATATCCTAAGAACCAATCAAAGACAGACAAGCATTCTACCTCTGTACTTCCCTTTTGCAGCCCCATAAAAATCTCCCTCCTTGGGCCTTTGAGTCCGACATTTTGAGGGACAACTGATTCCCTGTCATTGCCTGTAATGTTAAATAAACCTGGCTTCAAATTCTGGGTGTCGTTCTGGTGTTTCTGCTCACCATTGCATCTGGTGTGTTGGCTGGGAAGACTGACCCTGCTGACATCTTTGGTCAATAGTTGGAGCCCTTGTAGATGCAGCAAGGACCTCTCCAGGTTCCAATGGGAAGGAACACCCTCAAGATTTCTCCAGTCCGCTTGGAGGTCTGAAGGAGGATTCTTGCTCGAGTGGCTCACATTGGACCCCAAAGGGAGGAGGATGCAGTCTGCCTGCCTGCCTGCCTGCCTGATTCTGGTAAAACCCAAGGGGACTGACAGGACTGACGTGCCAGTCAGTCCTGCCAGTCCACTCAGCTCAAGCAGAAGGAGAGTCTTACCAACTCTTGTTAGTCAGGACTATCCTCAAGGGCGGGGGGCGTTGGGAAGTTTTAATCTCCGAATGCCTGTTGAATAAATGTGTGAGTGGCATGGACAGCGTAAGCAGCAGGCTGCTCCATCTGTGCACCAAGACTGGGAAGCCCTGGTCATGGTAATTGATAGGGGCCTCACCTGCGGTTCCATGGCGATTGACATACGGCATAATGGAGGCCTCGCACCCTCCTTAGCTAAGTTATGCCTAAGTCTCCACAAGGGGTTTGGCCAGACTGTTGTGCCATCATTTAAGAATACACAACACACATGTAGGGAGCCAGAAGTGGGAACTAATTAGTTAAAACCCACAGTCCCTGACTGCAAGAAAATGGGCTTTTCTGAGATTACAGAGTTAAAAATGAAACCAAACCACTCAAAGAAAAAAAAAAGGAAAAAAGAGGCCCACTCTTCCTGAGAATTCTGCTTTGGCACCTTCGTCAGCGCCCACAGTTGCTACCAACATCTATAGCTTCACTCCCCACTCCCAACTCGTCTACTTCCAGCCAACTGAACCAGTTCCAGCTAGCCCCCGCCTGCATTTGACCACAGAGCTCCCCCGCATGTGCCTATCCTGGTCAGATGATGTCATCTAAGGACCACCTGAGATGACTGTTAGTAATTCCTTCTGAGTTCCACATTTTGACTGAAGAAAAATTGGACTGTCAGCCCTGACAAGTGAGTTGTCATGGCCTTGCCCAAATGCCACCCCACCTAGAAACAACCCAGTCGAGCACTTCTCAAAGAAGGGGGGCAAAAGAGAGGGACAAAAAGCCTATCAATATGTCAAAAGTTACCACTGTTACCCAGAAGCCTGATATAAGGACTATGGATACTAAAAGTTAAATGCCCCTTCAGATTAAAAGATAAGGACTCTCAAAAGCTTCCACATCTGTATTCAGGACCAATCTATGACTTTTGCGGTAGACACTGGGACAGAAATCTCTGCCTTCAAAAGTCCCCTCTGCAGGTAAATGTTGCCATTGCTGAGGCAACTGGGACACTTGCCTATCACCCCTTCTGCCAGGCACAAACTTGCAGCCTGGGAAGGTATCTCCCTATACTACTTCTGGGAAGAGACTCCTCTTCAGTTAAGACCATCTCCTTTGCACCAAACCAGTTGGCCTCCCTCTGTTTAACCCTGAATTTTCAACTCTGTTCCCCAAAAGGAAGATGACACTTGCATCAGCCTGAGACAGATAACTAAATCCTGAGGTTCTGAAAACTCTTCTCTCAGAAATATATGCCAAAGACTCACCTCTGGTCTGGCCATCAACCATGCCACCTCACCAAAACCCCCCATTGCTGTCAGATGTCATCACAAGAAGCAACTCACTTTTTTTTTTTTTTTTTTTTTTTTTTTTTTTTTTGTACTGGGAATTGAACTCTGGACCTTGTGCTTGCCAGGCAGGCACTGTGCTGCTGAGCTATATCCCTGGCCACAACTCACTTGGACTCACGACACAGGGTTTGGGAACTCTCCCACTATTTGGAGAAGGCTGTAACAACAGATTTGGCTACTCTGAGATGCCTGTTTCTCTTTCCCCTTCTTGCTTGCCGTCATGGTCCCTTGGGCCCTGAGATTGGGCCATCAGCCACCTGCCTGTGATTGTGAAATTCCATCGCAGGGAAATCCCCACCTGCATCAAATAGTCTCTTGCCTGTAAAGCCAGTTTAGGATCTTTGAGCTGCCAATGCTGCCGTGATTGGCCTCCATATACATTGTCTCAGTCTTCTTCCCTTACCCACAGCCTACTGGTATACCTGCCTGCACCTAAAGAAAGCCTTCTTCTGCTTTTGACTTCTGTCAACCAGCCCCTCTTTGCAAAGACTCCAGTTCTGGACTCAAAAGTCAACTGACCTGGACTCAACTTCCCAGAGGTTCAAAAACTTGTTTACCTTCTTTAAAAAAAGCACTCAGAGCTGACTTCACTAGTTTCCCAGCACATAATTAATATCAATGTATTTCTGATTAATGACACCCAAGCTGCCTGGTGGAAAGGCAAAAAATCTCTGCTATAATATCTGGCAGAAACTGATTATAAGAAACTCCACAAATTTCTTGGATCTACTGGCTTCTGTAGAATCTGTATCCTCAAGTTCAAAAACAATGCCTGTGCAAATACTTGGATCCAGTTGCTAAGGGCTGCCTCATCCCTTTGCCTATGCACACTAAGAGCCATTGTCTTCCTGATCAAAAACTGACAAGCTCACCTTAGGTGGAGACCTAACTGTCCAGGTGCTACTTGATGTACTGGACCTCCTGAATAACTGTGGGCTACTCAATTCTGCCACATACCTGCCTAAGCTGGATCTACCAGATCATGACTGCCTGGCATGGACTGATGAACTATTCTCAGTCTGACCAGACTTTTAAAAATGGACCCCCTGACAGATGCTGAGTATACCCTGTTTATGAATGGAAGTAGCTGTGTTAGAAATGGAGTCTGACGGCTAAATATGCTGTGGTCAACTTGGACAAAGGTATTTTGGCCAAAGCTCTCCTACAGGAATGGTTTGCACAACAAACTGCTCCCTGCTGCTGTTTGGAAACCTGCCACCAACAATGCCAAACCTGCACTCAGAACAATCTGGTCCTAAGGCCTAAGCCCCTTCCAGGGATCCAATTGACTGAAACATCAACCCCAGCCAGAAACTATCCAGTATCCATCTTAATCAGAGGAAGACCTACCCCCACCATATGTTCTGCAAGCTCAAGGCACAACACTGGCACCAATATCCCAGCAGCCAGCTTAGGCCTCAGCATTTGTATCATTGGCCCTGACCTCCATCCAGATATACAGATAGATTTACTACTCTGTACCTACTTGGGCTGGACCAGGGCATTTCCTACCCAATCTGAGAGGGCAATAACAGTTTGTAGGGTCCTGATATAAAAAAATCACCCCTAGATATGGCCTACCCTTGACCAATGGCAGGGACAATGGGCCTGCCTTTGTAGCAGAGATAACTCAAAACTGGAAGAACTATATAACATATAGACTACAAGGCTCTAAAACAATTAAAGAAATAAAACATAATCCTACATGAACAGCTTGTAACCAGTTCCACAAAGTTTAGCTAAAAGACTAGCTATACTTGTAGACACCCCTGCACGAATATATAACCCAGGTACATATGAACTACCTCTACAAGTTTCTGAAATCCAGCCTAAGATCCACCATTCCAGAGTTAAAAGAGCCCGTCCAGAAGATTTCTGGAGTTTACCTGGACCAGGCAGCTCCTCTGAAGCTCCCTCTCCAGAAACAACACACTCAAAGCCCTGCTCTGGTGACTCCAGACACTGACCAGTCCACATAAGGTTGAAGCCTGAGGACACCATTCATAGGATTGCTCCATACCTCAAAGCGTTATTACCCTTGATTTTTGTATCATTTTGGGTTGTTTACCCCAGCCCTTGCTTTTATTTCAGCTTGTGTATGTATTTGTTTGTTCCCCACTGTATTGCTAGAAGGCCCTTCTCCTTTTTCTAAAATTGACCAAGATTTGATGAGTGTTCAAGGCACATTGAGCACTCTCCTAGATCAGATTAACTCCTTGCCAGAGTAATTATGGAATAGACAGGCCTACAAACTCCTAATGAAAAGACTTTCACTCTTGGAGACTTACCTAGCGCCCATCCTAGGACCATTGAATGTTATTGCTTCTGGTAGGGCCTTATCTCAGAAGATCACATGTAACATGCCCAGCAAAGATTTGCCAAGGAAACTAAAAGAGGAAGGAAATGTTGCAGAAAATGCTCCCAGCTAGTCTGTTAGTTGCCCAGGCAACAGTTCCTGTTGTAGTTCCAGTTGCTTCTGTCTCCTAGAAATGGCTGGCCACTGTGATGCATAGCTGGTCACTGTAAGAACAAATCAAAGACAGCCAAGTAAGAACAAATCAAAGACAGCCAAGTACTCTGCCTCTTTTGCAACCCCCTAAAAACCTCCCTCCCTGGGCCTTTGAGTCCTGACATTTTGAGAGACAATTGATTCCCTGGCCGTGTCCATCCATTGTTAAATAAATCAGTGTCCAAATCCTGGGTGTCGTTTCAGTGTTTCTATTTGCCATTGCACAGTTGTTGGAATTCCTGAGGCAGCTCCACACATTATCATTCCTTCAGAGGTTTCTCATGCAACCTGGTTTTAAACCCGTTACTTGTCCCTTCCTCAGAACAGACCCAGACAACTCCCAAACTGATTAGGCTGTATCTGTGCACTTAGGGCAGGACAGAGAGAGATGACAGATACATGAATATCTCACTTCTGTCTCTCTAGCCAAAACTAAATTTGGGATTTAGGCAGTTAAGTCCTATGGTTGAATCATTGTTGCTGACATTCAAGGTGTTTCATAAAGTTATAAAATACTTAACATGCTGAAAATTAAAGAGCAGACATCCACATTATTCACAAATTCGATTAGCAATCAATTTTTTACAGCAACAAATGGGACAAGTTGATGGCAGAGCTCTCTGACACACCACTAATGACACTCTTCTAGATTAGCTGAAAAATTAATTTGTTTCCATGACCCTGGGATTTTGTTTAAGCTGCTCCTGCTTGGGATGGCTTCTTGCTTCCTTCTTACATCTGATTAACTTATATTAATTAGTCCTTTGAGAGCCAGTATCAATTGCCACAGGAACCCTTTCCTGAACATCAGCTGCTAAGTTAGGCTCCCCACCTTTATGAATTTCTCTATCATAGCATCTGTGTTGTCTTGTAAAGATTGGCCATGTGTCTACTTTCCCATCTCATGTTTAAGTTCTTCAAGGGCAAAGCTACTCTATTTATCTTTCCATATTTGACCCTTATTAGATGTCAGAATTTAAAAAATACTGTCAAATATTAGGTGCTCCAAAATGCTTGTCAAATAAACGTATAAGATATAGCAATTTAGCTAAATCTTCTCTCCTCCTATTACAGGAATTCTTTTTTCAATTCTTCTGACAGAACATGACTTCTATCCAACAGGGAGATCCAGTCCTTATTTGAATGGTTCTGGATTTTCAAAGTCCTTTCTCATTTTGAGCCCTAAATCAATTCCCTTTACAAACACTGTATGTTCTCATTATAAATAAGTCCAGCCTCTTTTCTGAATGTTGAAGTATCTTTTGTCATACTCACTTGGGTCACTAAGCAGGTGTTAGTGAGTATGTTTTACATACAATTAGTAGACCAGAATAAATTATTTCAGAATTACCAAGATGCATCACATTAAGGGTTTTTACTTGGAATTCTTTCCAGATGCTAACTGGGGCTGTGAAGAACACAGACCACAGAGCACAGGTGTTCCATGTTCTCTGCAGCTCAAACTCCTGCATAAACAAGCTGCAACTTTCTCCTGCATGGCAAGCTTCTGGGTGGTCTTAGGGCAGCCTTCAAAAGGAAACAAGTTGTACTTCTCATTGCTAATCATTTGAAGACCCGGTTAGCATATAACTAGACTTTACTCTGGAATTTCTAATTACTGAGTCCATAAGTTTTCATTTGCGGGAGAACCTAAGTGATGAATTGATTCACCAAAGAGATGGAGAGAAAGTAAAGCTGGGAGGCACAAGTAACATCTGTACTAAGTTCCATGCCTATCTCTAAGCATTTGATCATAACTGTTACTTAGCAAGGTAGAAGAAATTAACATTGTCCCCTAGAAATATGGAATCCAACAATTTCCTTAAAATTCTAGCTTTTGTAACCCCAGTTGCTGATTTTTCCAAATGGCAAGGAGTTGCCAAAATTTTAGAACAGAGTATTCATGTCAGTACTTCTCAGGTGCCAGACACTGTGCTAGGGACTTTGCAGACCTTATCTACCGTAACTCTCATAATAACCTGAAAAGTACATATTACACTCATTTTATAGATGTGGTAGGTAGACTCAGGGAAATCAAGAAACATGACAGATGTTTCAGAATTACTAAGATAGAGAAATTATTCAAAACCAGATGGTTGACTCCAAAATCCATGTGGTTATTCTAAGCCAGGTTGCCCTTTGTTTTCAAAATCAGCTTTATCATGTAATCTTCCATTTGGAGAGGAACATGAGCCTTTACTCCTGATCCCGTGCTTATAGATCATCTTTTCTCTTTGCCTGTGATCGAGTGCCATTCAAGTAAGGCAAAGTTACAGCACCTTTGCCTTATCGAGGTAGAGTGTATCTCCCTTTGTTTTTAAATGTTACCCTTAAGAATACCCAGAATTCTAACCAGGCATGGTGATTGTTATGGCTTGTGTCTAGATGTTCCTCCAAAGCCTCACGCAGTCATATGTGGGGCTTTTTCAGGGTGGCTGACTCTAGAGTGTGCGATTGATTCATGGTGCAATGCTAGGATCAAGGGTGCTAGGATTAAGGGTGGGTGATTATTAAATCAGTCCATTGATTGGTTTGGTACCACTCTAATCCTAATAGCCTGGATACAATATAAGAGGAAGAAAGAGGCTTGACTTGCTCCTTGCTTGCTGGATTTGCTACTTTCTGCCTGCTATGAACTGTTTCTCCTCTGCAATACCTGTCTGCCATGCCACCCTGCCTTGGAGCCAGGCGGTTCTCAACAGAAACCTCTACAAACTGTAAGCTAAGTAATGAGAATATGCAGATACTTTGCTGGTGAGTTGTTAGCTTCTGTCTTTCACCTGGACTTTAAACTTTCAGTTGAGCCAGGCATGGAGGTGCACCCCTGTAATCCCAGCACTTGGGAGACTAAAGCGGGAGGATCACAGTGAGTTTGAGGTCAGCCTGGACTACATAGTGAGTTCAAGGCCATCCTGCAATATCTAGTAAACTCTGTTTCAAACAAAAGAAAACTTTCAGTTGGCACAAGAGAATAAAAAGGGAAGGGAAAGCTGGTCACTACTTAGTGGGACCCAAAAGAAGTGTTTTAGTAAGAAGCCATGTTAATTTTAAGAAGCTGAGTCCTCTGGAAGCCAAAAATAGCTGCTATTGATCTTTATTGTGAATATTTTGCTTTTCTTTTTAGGCTTTCTTTCTCCCCATTCATCTTCATAGCAAATTCTTTTGACCCAGAGGTTGGCTAAATCTAACCTCCTCCTGTTTTTGTAAGTATAATTTTAATGGAACACAAGCATGCTCAATCATTTGCATATTATTTGTGGCTGTTTGCATATCACAAGGGCAGAGTGAAGTAACTGCAAGGTAGACTAGATAGTCCACAAACCTAAAATATTTACTTTCTGACCCTTTGCAGAAGTAATTTACCAGCGCTCTCAGCAGACCAAAAATGTAACGATGCTGCAGCGAATCTCTGTGTCTAGACTTGAATGTGGAGGAATTTGGAGCTGGATGGCTGGACTAGACCATCTTTACAAGCCCTTCCAACCCTGCATTTCCAGGACTTAAAAATTCATCTATAATTGCTCCAGAGTCACTAAGCATGGTTTTCATTGTGGACACCATCCCTGCAGTTATGTGAGAAATTATTTCTGATTTGATTTTTTCTAGCGCCTCATTCAGTTGCTCTGTTGTTACCACTTCAGAGAGGCCAGGTGGGTGGCTTTCAGATTATCCCCCTTCATGGCCCCTGGGTTTGCCTTTGGTGAACTTGATGTCTGGGGTTGCATCTTGTTTAAATGTCTTCTCATTTTCTTTTTCTTTCTCTCTTTTTAGCTTAATTCCTGGGATGATGCTTGTAAATTGCCTATGGTGAGTTGCTTAAAAATTCAATATAGCTTGTTTTTCTCATAAAGCATATGAGATAGGACTAGGACAGCAGATGTGGGCCTGTAGCAACTCTTGGAGTGCAATGGCGATGTTAAAAGTAGGCGTTTCTGTTTTCTTAATTCCTTTTATGCTGATGCTCAACTATTGCAAACTCTGCATCCAACACATTAGCGAAATCTTAAATAGTCTCTAAAGATGGCTTAAGCTGAATACATGGAACTGGGCCATGTCTGATTATAGGGATATCAATCAACAAGTATTGGAGAGAAATCTATGTACATAATTGCATGTTCTGCTTGTCGATGTCTGTAAAATATTATTTGTATCTTCTGTGAAAATGCCCTCCAGTCATGGAAGCTTGTAATTATGTGAATGTTTTATTAATTTATTTATTGACCATCAACGTTATGCGTACTGATACATGAAACAGTGGAGGAAGTGCAGTCAGCACTCTGGAGGACTGCACTGCTTGGCTCTTGGACTCTTTCCTTGTGCCTCTGGACCTGCTGTAATGTTTTGATTGTTTTTAAAAGTATTTCTGAGTAAAATGCATGTCTGAAAAATTATGGGTAATGTCAGAGGCCCAAAAGCCGGCTGAACTCCTTTTGGCTACCCTGGGAACTTTGGCTGCAATTTTAATTAGAAAACACATCTTTTGAAATTACAGGGTTTTTTTTAAGCCTTGTATATTCTCTATAGATCTTCATTTGGCTTGCTGGTTAGTCACCTGGTCTTTTAACTTGAGCCAAACTTCCTCTGAATACAAGAAGGATTTCAAAGGTAGATGTTTAAAGACATCTGATCCCTGATATTTTACTTAAATCATCTTCTGCAAAGACATACCTATTTCAACACATTAATTTGGTATATTCTTAACCATCCATGCTCAAACATACACTTGATTCAAATTATTTTCCTGATGAATTTAAAATCATAGCAGACATATGTGGAGCACACAATAGAAAGTGGAAAAATACATGTCAGCTTTAGGATGATTTGTGTGAGGAGAAAAATACCTTGAGATTTGAAAATGGGAAAGAGATCTTAGTTTGGAAAGAAAAAAGACATCATTCCAGAAGACAAGGGATTTGTTTCATGTATGGACACTGAGTGGACTGACAGCATGAACCAGTGGGAGGGCAGAGCTGCCCGCACCTCACACTGTGCAATCCACTGTGAACTCCTGGAGAGGATGCTTCAGAGTTATTCTCAAGTCAACCGCTATTTGAATGTTTTGTCTTCTGAGTCAGCAAAAAGAAGATTTTTTTTTTTTTTACCACCTATTTCTTCAGTATTTCTTCTCTTTTCTCCAGCTAAGAGTATATAATAAAATATTCTATGTTAGGTACTTAATGTGTATTTATCAAGGAATGTCCTCTCTATTTCAATCAACTTATCAATATGTCTACAGAGATTAAATAAACTTAAATTTATAAGCAAGAAAATTTATAAATTCTGGAAGTGTTTAAAACAGAACTTATGGAATGGTTGTAAATGAATCCATTTAACTATATTTCATATTATAGCAATTTGTTAATAGATTAATTAGCCTAATGTCCCATTTGCTCATGTAATGATTTATAATTTTTTCTAACAGATAATAGAATAACAAGAATTTGTGTTTTAGTGAAGCTTCTCAATATACAACTTGTTCTAGAGAAAGAAAAATTCTTTGGGTTTTTAAAAATTCAGACAGGTGACCAGTCTCAATGATTTGAAAGAAATAATATGAGGAGTTTTTATCTTCCAATTATTTATTGGAAGATCAAACTAAGCTGTCTTACTTATTTTCTAAATGAAGGTACAAAATACCTGCCACACACATGTTAAAGGAGAAAAGGTTTTAGTACATAGTCAGCTGGCTCCAAGGCAGGGCAGCAGGGCAGAGGGGCAACAGTCCTTGGCAGGGCAGGCAGGAGCCAGCATGCTCAAGGTAGGATATATGTGCAGACCACACCCATAGTCATCTATCTCTTCCCACCAGGCTTCACATTCCAACATCCTGCGCAGCTATAAATACATTTACGAATTAATCCAGCACCACACACCAGTGATCCAGCCTCCTCCCAAAAGTCCCACCCCTGAGCACATGAGGCTTTGAGGAGACATCTAGCTATAAGTCATAATGCCAGAATATTGCCTTTTGTACTTTCCATAATTTACAGATTTTCTTTCCTGATAGAGAATGGATTATAATCAATTCACTTGGAATATTTGTGTGCACGGATGAGGAGGGTTCTTGTGCACATGTGCCAGTAAGGGAAAGCATTCATACATACAATGAAGTGCATAATATATGTATGAAGACATCTAATGGCTTTAATTTGGAATTTTTTAAAGCAGTTTTGCTGAGGATTACAAAGCAACATGCTGTGGGTGAGTCCATAATACTAAAAATATTTGTTTTCAGGCTAATTAGATGTTTGGTGGACTGGTAGTCAGTGACTTACTATTTGATGTTCTACACACTGGTCTGTCTCTTATGAAAATGATTTTCCCTCTCCCCAAAAGATCCATTTGTTTGTACTTCTCAGAACAGTCTTAAATGGAAGCAGGTGAATGAGCTTCTGTCATATTTGACAGCCCTATAGCTTTACAATGATAAATTCTTGCACTCCATGTAAAGAAAAAAGTCTCTTAAGGTGTCTTTTTGGAGAATATGAAGGATATTTTTAGTCATTGAACATTTCAATGTGATAGCATTTCACTTTAATGCCTAAGATCGCTTAGTTATAACTCTTAGTAGAAGTATGAGTGAGGAGCTTGAAGAGAACTTGGCTATGCATAAAAGGGAAGGAGAGAGAAAAAGAGCATATGTTTAAAAAAATGAGTAAAAATACAGAAGGCTGCATGAAGTAAATGAAAGATGGCTGAGGAAACAGAATAGCTTAGGGCCAGTAGTGTTTTGTGTGTGCTTTTGTATGTGGGTGTGTATTCTGGTAGGAGACAAAGAAGAAGGTAAGTATGTGTGTGTTAAAGATAAAAGGTCCATCCTTCCCCAGAATTCAATTTTCCTCTAATGTTCAGCAGCAAATAGTTTGTAACAGTTATAAGCAATTTCCGTGCTTGTTTTTTTTTATGTCACTCTTCCTATGTACCTTAGCAAAAGAAACAAAGCTCTAAGGATTACAGGTGGGGATGGATACAGCCTGACATGGCAATGACATCGGACAACCGCTTCTCCTCAGATGTGTTCAGTGGCAACAGCCAGAGGCTGATAGCAAGAGGATGCTAGGACTGACTATCAGAAAAGTGAAAGGTACTAGGTATCATTGCTACAGTACTGATATCTATATCTATATCTATATCTATCTATACCTATTTATATCTATGTCAATCTTTTTAAAATCAGGACATGAGCATCTACCAAAAATTAAAAAATGTCTGAGGAAAAAACTCAAGTGTTGCTTTACCTAGTTTCCCTTTGCAAGTTGTGCAAGGTATGAGGTTTTAAGTGGAACTTTATGTACTTTATTTATTTATTTATTGTCTTGAGACAGGGTGTAGCGATGCAGTTCAGGCTGGCCTTGAGCTCACTTTGTAGCCCAGGCTGGCCTTGAACTCGAAACATTCCTCTTGCCTCAGCCTCCAGAGTACTGGGATTATAGGTGTGCACCACCACGCCTGGTTATACTTTAAATTAAAAATGTGAGCTATCTTATCCCAGATATCAGTATAGAGCCCAGACTTCATATTATCAACCTGTACTCCTAATACAGATAACTAAATTCTTCGAGAGCCTCAGAAATTCTTCTTGGTACAAATGTCCGCCTTTCTTTCTTTTCTCTTTTGCCTTTCTTGTTTTCACTGGGTTGTAATCCATGCCTTTCTTCACTGACAAAAATGCCGCATCAAACACGGGGGATCAGGAAAAGGTTTTATTCACCTGCATGAATTAGGCAGCAAACAGACATCTGGCAGCAAGGACTATAGAAAACTTCTTTACCTTTTTCTTTTTTCTTCTTTTCCTTTCCTTTCCCCTTTCTTCCTTCCTTCCTTCCTGTCTTTTTATTTTGTCTCTGTTCTTCCTCCCTTTCTGTCTCTGCTTCTATGCCTTCATCTTCATTTTCATCCTTTGTTTTGAAGGAGCCACTATTTCCAGAGGAGGAGATCAGCTATTTTATTCTTGAGGACACTGGCCCCTTTCAAGATCTCTGCTGCAGATCTAACCAAATATTTAAAGGTCATTCCTATAAACAAAAGCGTGATCTGCATTCACAAAACATTTTCAGTAAGTTCTCTTACCAGTCAAGATTCTAACCAGCTGCTTGCCTGCTTATATTTTTTAATACTATACTGTCAAATATATACTCTGTCAACACAGGTGAAAGAGCATTTGAAATTTCTGAACATACACAAGTCAATGAGCCAGATGACATGATTTCTGAAGTCTGGAGGGAATTAGCCAGTGCGGCCTTGCAAATAAGTACCCAGAACAGAGCACCTTCACAGTACGACATTATCAAGCTGCCCTCCTTTCCAAGAAGTACGCGGTTGGTAAAAAAAAAAAAAATGCAATCAACATTTTCTTAGACTCTGTTGGTATAAACTTCCAGCTTGGACAGTTTATCATTTACAAAGCAACACGTAGGAACTTGCTCTAAAAGCAAAAATAAAAGACAGCATATCATCAAGAAAGAGTAAAAATATTAAAACACAAAGATTTTCAGGATGCTAAGTATTTTTCTAAAGAATACAAGAAATGCTGTAATTTATTATCTTCTGAGGGTGGCTTCAAGATCTAGAAAAAGAAAAACCACATGTGTGATGTAGCTGAGGGGTTCAAGAAAGATATTTTAGGACTGTACGTTAGAATGACTTTAACTCTGGTTCTGTCTTTAACTGGTTCTACACCTCATCTACGAAAACAGTCCATGAACCTCACATGGGCAAAACCTAGGCCCTCTCTCTCTTTTCTCTCTCTCTCTTTTCTCTCTCTCTCTCTTCTCTCTCTCTCCCTTCTGTCTTCTTTCCCTCCCTCCTCCCTCCCTTCCTCCCTCTCTCCCTTTCTGTCTCCAAGCAGGACTTAAGCTCCCTCCTGCAGCAGCCTTGAACTTATGCTCTTCCTGCCTCAGCCTGCTTAGCACTGGGATTACAGAGATGTGCCACCACACCAAGTTACCCATCTTTTCTTTGGATAGTGTGATCAGTTTAAAATGGCTTTAAATTCTTTGGCACTCCTTCCACTGAGTGGTAGGGTCTATATCCCCACCCTTGATCTGGCTGCCCCATGACTGCTCTGTCAAAAAGTAAGGCAGAAGCAGCACGTGGGCTTGTCCTTTAAGAGGCCTGACAACTTCCATGCTGACCTCTGGAAAGCCAGCCACCACGGAACAAGATGAACCCCCCTCAGTCTGCCATGTCATATGGAAACCCAAGCTGGGCCAGTGGAAAGGCTGCATCTGTGTGGAGACACACACACACATACACACACACACACACACACACACACACTAACACACACAGATCTTCCAGTCACCCAAGCTGAGCTGGCCCAGTCACTTGCAGCCGTTCCAACCATCCCTGTGGAGGCCTCAGGTACCATGTAGCAGAAGCCAACCATCTTTGCATGCCCTGTTTGAATGTCTGCCTTACAAAACTTGCCTTTAATGAAATGGAGCTGTTGTACCATCCTCGCCCTACTTCCTTGAAACTTCTTGTTGTAGCCAAATGTGATCCTATGGAGATTTTAGGAATCTCCTTTTCCTCTTTCCTCTTCTCCGCCTTTTAATCTATCCTTTTTCTGCAATAAGTATATGTTTTTAATACACTTTTTAAAAGTATTATGTGTGTATGTGAGTAACAGTGGTTACGAAGAAAACATTAATTTAATCTAAATTAGGTGAGAATTAATTTTTCTTCCCTAATCTGTTTTCCACCGAGAAGAGAAAAACAGATCCTGAACTGCTGGACTGACCAGCCATCCCCCGTGCTACCCAAATTTGTGCACAGAGATGGCTTCTAACACTTTGGCGCTGGTGATGTGGTCTCAAGCATCATTGTAATGACCCTCCCTGGTGAACCGGCCCCTGTGCAAGCTACAGATTCTGGTTCTCTGGCTAGGAGGGAATGAAACTAAAATCTCTCCTTCTACCTGGCCTTCTAATGGCAAGTAGCAGAGTAAAATTAATTTGAAAAAGAAAAGCACATACCTCCTTAGGCTTCCAGCAACACTGGGCTGAATCAAAGTTTCTGCCCCCTTTTTTTGGTTTGTTTGTTTGTTTTGTTTTGTTTGTTGTTGTTGTTTTTCTCCGGTACCGGGAATCGAACTCACAACGTTGCGCTTGCTAGGCAGGCGCTGTGCCGCTGAGCTAAATCCCCAGCCCCTCTGCCCCTTTTTTGCCTAGACTGAATCCGATGTCTGCATTGCTGAACTAGAGGAGGTCCTGTATGCAGAATCCATCCGTCCAACAGAGAAGCGTTTCCACGGGTATAACCTGTAAGCTCTCTGCTCCTCCTACTCTCCTGACGTGTCTCGGCTGGAATCACAGCGCAGGTCTGCAGGTACCCATTCTTCCTGCCTATGATGCCTAAGCTATTACCTCTTCTTCACCCTACTTCCTCCTAGTCACATCGTTGAAATGTCAAGGGGCTCAGTTAATAATATGCCCCCTTAAAGCAACCGATACAGCCCTTTGCTATTCTTCAGGTTATCATAGATTTTGGATCTGTCCATCCTTGCCTGTTTGAAGAATCACACATCTAAATGTAAAAAAAAAAAACCAAAAACCAAAAAACACTATTCCTCCTTATTCTTTTCTAGACCCTTTCCTGAAACCATTTTCTTTTCTAGATCCTCTAACTCAAAGATGAAGATTCTCTTAGTCAGGAATGGACACAGCTGTTGCAGTGTGCAGTAAACCTCTTCTGGAATTGCGATTGCTTTTCTAAGCCTGAGCTGCTGAGCCCAGTGTAACCTCGTGGGCACTGACGCAGAGAACCATGCCTCCATAGCCCTATTCTCAGACAGTAAGAAGTGGCCCAACCCACAGCACTTCCTTGCACAGTTGGTATTAACAGTACTACAGTCATCACAAGCCACTGTGATCGCTTGTGTGTGAATGCGCTACATTAAAGCACCTCCATGACTTATTCTCTGAATACTCAGCACCCAGTGTACTCCAGGGACAGTGGGCTTCAAGTAATGTTTATCAGTGAATACATGAATGACTTAGGACCAAATCACAGATTCTAAGGGCTCCTCAGACAAAAGCATCACGGGAAACAGAGCATTGTTAATTACTGTGCTTATCTGTCTTCAGGTTAATTTTATTTAAAATAATTTCTCCCAGTATAACACAAGGGAAACTCTGCGCCATGGCCCTCTTGTGAAGACCACTGCCAGTCTCTGAACGCATCTCAGAGTAACGCTGCGTGCCTGTAACGGTTTGGAGCGACAGTATCCTCCCGAAGTCCCTCGCTTTCAGGAGATGACTGGATGAGGACGGAGCTATAATCCTCAGTGGAGTCACCTATTGAAGAGCTAGGTAGCTAAAAGTGCTGTAGGGAAGCGAGGCCTGACAGGAAGGGGCGGTCACCGGGGCGTGGCCGGAAAGGGGGTATTCTTATTCCAGGCTCCTCCCTTTTCTTTCTCTTTCTTGCTAGTCCGGCAGTGAAGTCCTTTTCGCCTTGGAGCTTGCATCCCAGGGACCCAAGCCATGAGCTGAAATAACCCTCTCCTCCTTTAGCTGTGAGCGTCAGGTATTGCGTCTCAGCACCAGGCACGCGGCCTAGAAAACGCCTTCATCCCAAGGGCGCCTCAACTGAATCTGTGTCCTTCACATCACATTCTCCCATTGCTTTCAACTGGAGTTTGGAGCCATTTCACTTTTACGCCGAAGTGGTAGCTTGAGTTGCAGGATGTTTGCCCTTCAGGAAGTCAGTATTCAGAATCTTTTTGTAATGTAAATTTTCACCCCCTCATGTATAGATCCTTACGTTTGGGCTTTACTGTATTGTATCTGGCTGTCTTAAAGGACGGCACATGTGAATTAGCTTCTGGGATGAAAAGAGTATAAAGAAAATTGATTGTGAACAAAACATCTGATATAGTTTTACTTGCAAAGTTCAGATATTCTGAATGGGATCAAGATGGCGTGGTTTGTAACGTGGCTAAAATGTCTACATGGAGAAATCGGTAGTGGGGAAGGTCTTGTTCCACATTTCCTTGTGTGTGTCTCCTCAGATATGCTCACACGTGTACATGCACACTGGAGAAAGCCCTGGGAGCATTTCCCTGTCTCTGCCCTGAGTCATTACTGTCCCATACTTGCTTCAGTTTTAGGATAACGCCCACCCTTTCCAACATTCACTTATTTAAGTAGATTTCACTTCGTTTTTTTCCAAATAAACAAAAGGGCTGAATTTAAAGAGCAATAAAATTCAGCTTGCTGCTGAGTCTGCTTTTAAAAATCTCTTCTCTGGCCCTAGACAGACCCTTTGCTACACCTTCCAGCCATGCCTTGTCCTTTCATCTATATTGTAAAGTTTTACCCAGTACCTACAAGGAGGCAGGCAGTGGTAAGTGGTGGAGGATGATGTCCTCACCCTGGCTGAGCGCAGGGTCTGAGGGACGCTTGACTAAATTAACCGGTCACGTCAAGTAAAGGAGCCAGTGACTGTCCAGGTGAGAGGCTTGCCTCAGTTGAAAGGGAGGCTCATAAGCAGTCCTTTCATCCTGTATTTGCCTGTATACGGATTTGCCTCACGGGACACAAGGAAGAAGGATATCTCTCATCTGGAGGAAGAATCAGATTTTAGAGAACCGTCCACTTCTTCCTCTGAGCAGTCTCTCTTCCAAGAGATCGTTTAGGCAGTGGTGCTAAGAACAGGAGTCGGGGAGACCTGTTCCGAAGATGCCACTTCTGCCTTCAGTGCATTCAATCAAACTCCCTTGTACCAGAGCCTCTGTGGAAGCAAGGCTTGGAAACAGAATGTATTCTGGGGAGCCTTGCGCCCTCCTAAAATGTGGCGGCACCAGTGTGTTGCAAGGGTTTGCCTCTCCTGCAGCACTGCGGTCCAAAGTGAGCATAACTACGTCAGCCTTGTTTTCAGATACCACCCTAGAAAAGAATGAATTTTGTTTCATCACACAAAAAGGCAAGACAATGCTTTTACCTTTTCTAAATCAAACTAAATCTAACTCTGACCCTTCTGTCACAGTGCTGGTGGAAATTTCAATGTCTTTACTCAGTGTTGCCTTCTCAGGGTCGCATAAAAGTAGGACGGAAGTGGACAGTGTACTATGTGGGTCCTGGCAACTTAAGTCCTGTGGAGGTACGCCCGAGCTGGAGCCCAGAGCCCCATGACATTGCCAGGGACTCAGTATTCCCCGTCTTTACCCTTTCACCCTTCCCTGTGTCCATCCCCAGGGACACAGTGTGGCCACCAGAGTTCCAGTCATTACATCTGTGTTTCAGGCGGGAAGAAGGGGAAAGGCAGGAGCAAAAGCACCCTTTGCAGATGAGTCACTGTCTTTTAAATAGCTCCCCTGAAATTCACTTGCAGAGAATTCCATCTGTATCTCACTGGCCAAACCTTTCCACATAGGAGGTTGGAAAAATAGTCTTAGCTGGATGCAATGCTGCTCAAAAAAAGAATTCAAAGTTTATTACTAAAGAAGAAAGGAAAATGTAAAAGGATAGACAATATAGTCTCTGCCTACTGTGCGTTATTGCTCATCTGTGTGTCTGTAGTGTTTCATAATTATAGAATTAGGTATTTTCAGCCTAGCAAACAATTTCAACTTTGAATCTTAGAACTGAGTTCTCATTTCAGGCTATGAAAATCTTTTTACATCCAGTGTATGCATTATTCAAACTACATCATCTATAAACATGATTTAACTGAGGCTGCTGATAGGCTCTTTCTGACTGTAGGTCAGTTGGTAAAATGATGGTCACACTCTATCTCCAAATATTTTCCCTGATACACTCACTTTCAAAGTTCCCATCTCTTATTCACAGCTTTGAAACCTTTGCTTTCTCTTTTTACATGGACTTCTGCTAGCGAGATGCAGTTTTTATTCACATACACACACACACACACATGCACACACACGCACACACACGCACACACACACAGATCTTTATGCCTTCTTCCATTTTAGCAAGTATAAGTGAATATATTATTTGAATATCACCTGCTTCCATTTAAATATTATGTTTGCTTTCCTCTTTTATAGAAAATCTTAACTAAAGTAAGAAATCATTCCATAATATATATATGTATAAAATTTCACACTGTATCCTGTAAATATATACCATTATTTTTCATTGAAGAAGTTCAAATGTGCATTTATTAAATATGACACTGCTACAGAATTTTGACCAAAAAAGATTTAAACATAATGTATGAATTATGATTCTAATTTTCTACTTTGAAAATTGAGCATAAAAATATAAAATCATGATTACCCTTTGCCAAAAATTTTCATAACATTTAGCTCACTTTTAAAAGATTTAAAAGAGAAATTGTTTTAATACTTTGTCTTCTTGCCAAATCCTTTGTATCAGCCTGATAAATTTACTACATGTGTATTCAAAGTATTTTTTTACAAAATAAATAAAACTCCAACTAAAGAGACAAAGAAAAGCAAAAAACAAGAAATATTTCTGTGGCATCAACTTTTCCTTTTCAGTTATTACACTTCTTTCTCTTTTTGAGGCTTTGGAGTAATCTTTCTAAATAAATGCATCATTTTTATGAATTAGAAATTGTACTTGGGCGTATAAACCTTTGAGTGGGAAGAGTTATTCAGAAACTTTTTTTAAATTGAGAATTAAATAGTTGTGCTATTGACCTTGCTTCTGATTTCAGAAGTTTTTTTTTTTTTAATATGGAAATAGTGACACTACAACCATAACTCAACAACAAAGGATTATTTTGGATCTTAAAACTAGCACCAAATAGTGGGAGGGATGTGTTGTCATCACTGACTCTAGTTTTCTCTCTCTTTCTCGCTCCTTTATTCACAAAATATTCGTTCAGCTCCTTTTCTCCCACAATAGGAATTGATGGCCCTTTGCTACATTTTAAAATCTGTGCACTCTCTGGTGAGGGTAAAGGGGCCCAGCCTTCTCCCTGAGGGGAGGGGAAATTCTTTGCATGCCTTCTTCATGACTCAGACACACACACACACACACATGCACATGTACACGCACACACTTTTGGTTCAGCAGTGGTTCTTTGGTGAGATACCCTGTCACAGGCAGAACTTCCTAGTCGTGAGCTCTTCCAGGTATTCATTGTGCGTGTTGGGGTACACAGGGAACTCATGGGTGCCTTAGTTTCCTCACCCGTTAAATGGGGACTGGCGACGCCTGCAGCACAGGGTTTTAGGGCTAAGGGGATACATGATGTGTGCTGCATCCACTCCTGGAGAGCCTCACCAAACATGAAGTAAGGTGAGCTGGTCATCTTTCGCACTCCCCCTGCCCCTGTGTTTATGCCCATGGTTTACCGTGGTAGTCGGCAGCATGCTAGCTTGTAATTATCATAAGAGACGTGGCACTGACCCAGGTACCCGTAGGTGGTGGTAGCTGTGTGCAATAGCAAGGTCAGCAAAGAGTGTACTGAATGAGTTTCATGTGCCAAACACCATTCCCATGTCAGCACTTTAGTTTCTCAGCACTTCTCAGAGGGAGCAGAATTGCTCCAATTTTGAGGAACAGGAAGTTCAAGGCAGTTAAGTTGATCTCCTCCGTGTAGAGGAGGCTCATGTCGTCTGGTAGGTGGCATTCAAAAGTAGCACCAAAGATTCCCACTCCTGGTACACAGGAATGTCTGCATTATGTGTGATGCCCTTTTCTGGAGCATGGAGTACTGAGACTATGATAAGACTCATGGCTGTGACTACACTACCATATTTAAGACTATTTTGCAGAAATCGGGGAAATTCTGCAGCTAGCTTTGAAGAAATTGACTGTCAGAAGAGGACCAGATAATTGAGACATGAGGCTGTCTTTAGGAGCTAAGCACGATTCCTGGGCAGCAACCAGCAGCAAACAGGGACCTCAGTCCTCCAACCACAAGTACTGACTTCTGACAATCATCTGTGTGAGGTTGGGAGAGGACCTGAGGTTCGGATGAGACACAGCACAGCCAGTATCCTGACTTCAGCTTTGTGAAACTCTGTACAACTGTTCCAGGATTTCTGATGCAAAGATTTTGTGAAATAAAACATGGGTGTTGTTTTAAGCTGGTAAATTAGTGGTGGCTTGTTATCCTGCAATAGAAAACTAACGTATATTCTTCCTACTAAGCTCTGCTGGACTCAAAGTCAAGTGATAGCAAATTCAGATTCTGTATGCTACACTACCAGATACCAGCCCAGAACTGAGGCAATTTGTTTTCAAAAAGAAACCAATAATATTGTCTTTCCTACCTGAAAGAGAGGTTTGAAGCATACCTGAAAAGGTAGGCCTGAATGTTCTTATAGAATACAAAGCGCTACACAGGGTGATACAGGTTGAGTGTCCCTTACCCAAAATCCTTGGAATGAAAAGTGTTTCAGATTTTGGAGGTTTTTGAAATGTGAAGCATATGCATAACTTTACCAGTTGAGCATCTGAAATTTTAGTTTCATATTTTGGAGCATTTTGGATTTCAGATTTTTGAATTAGGGATGCTTACCTGGTGCTCAAAATGTCGAACAAACACCCCGGCACAGGGAGCAAAGGGTTTGGAAGAATGATCGTCACAAACAATAGGGTCATGCTGGTTAACTGGGAATCTTTTTTTCTAAGGCAGATTGAAATATCCATATACTTAAGGCCAGGCCAGGGTCAGACAGGAAGCTTAACTTCATGACGGAGGCATCTCTATTCAACAACTCTGTCTCTGGATGTCTCATAATTTTATTTTAATATCTATTTTCTTTAAAATCTCTTACATTTTTAACAATCAACATGATATTCATATTCCTAAAATTTGTGTAAATCACTCCACTCTGGAGAATGAGTATTCCTTACACTTCCCTTACTTCTGAGAAACAATGACACCATTAGCTCTTCCCTGAGTCTGCTTAGAAAAAATGGAGAGATTATTTAGCAACTGATTTGAAGGTAACATTATGCAATGGAATTACCAAATGTAAACCATTCAACAAAAAGCAAGAGGCTGTTTCTTTTCTACTATCGTTCACATTTATTCAATTTGACTGTGTAGATGCAAATTTTGACTTCTAAATTCCACTTTTCTCTTGCAAATATTTTTGTTTTTTCCTGCAGGTATTTTTGCTTTGTTTCTTAGGCTGAAGTTTCTCAAAGCGTCTAAGTTGCTTTAGTGGCTTAATTGTAGAGTAGCATATTTAAAAGTCATTATATTTATTGTCTATTAAATGAAGCCCAGAACAGTTGAAAATTGGGTGAGGCATTTTTGCAAAAGCATTTATAATGTGGGCTGCCAAGGAATGTGCAGCTGCAGGAGCTTCTTTGTCTAATCTCAGACTTGTACTTGAAAATATATTAAGGGTGGATACCTGTGAAGAGGAATCAATTTGATCTCCAAGAATCACAAGCATCAGAGAGGAGAACACATTAGATTTGAACGTGCAGAAACCATCGGTCCTCAGAAGTGTTAGTACTCAGGAAGAAGCTCTTTTATAATGAAATAAACTGTCTAGTGCTGGACTGCAATTGCCATCTTGCTAGTTAACATCCTTTGAAAGGTAGATGCTAAAAAGTAGTTTATTAATAAATGTTTAACAAGCTGTGGCCAGGGAAGCCTGATTTGCTGTATTTGGCAATTTCTTTGGTGTAGATAATCCCACCATAGCCAATTGCAAGTTACCGAAGTTGGTAACTGAATGCATAATAGGAAGAAATGTGCAGTGGCACACCATTGTATAGTACTTTTTACCACACAGATACAATAGACACAAATAAAATCTCCAGAGTGTACATACTAATACAATGAAGTAAAATAATTAGGAAACAATGATATTTATATAAAGTCACTGCTGCTTGTCTGCAAAGGATTGGCTCCAAGACCCCCAGAGGATACCCAAATTCAAAGATGCTCAAGTGCCTCATGTAAATTGACATAGTATTTGCATATAACCTGACACAGCATCCTATATACTTTAAATCACCTTTCAATTACTTATACCACTCACCACACTGTAATGCTATGTAAATTGCTGCGGTACTGTATTATGTAGGGAATAACAGCAAGAAAACATGGTCCCTATGTTCAAGACAAACATAACTATTTCAAAAAATATTTTCTTTTTGGGGTTGTTTTTTTTTTTTTTTTTCAGTACCGAAGATCAAACTCATGACCTTGCGCTTGCTGGGCAGGCAGTGTGCTGCTGAGCTAAATTCCCAGCGCCTCAAAAAATATTTTCCAAGGTTGGTCATACCTGCAGATGCTGAGCCTGAGGCTCCAGAACCCACAGATATGGAAGCCCTGTTGTGTTTATCTTTCTTTTTAGCGTGACTGATTTAGTTGTAATTTTTTATCATTTAAATCTAAATAATAGTAATGGTTAAGAAGTTCCAGCATACCACTGAGCATGAGTTAAGAGAGAGATGTTAGCACTAGGACATATAAAGAATTAAAAAAAACCAGGCCTCCCAAATTCAAAGACCCAATCCAAATATGGGCATCTGAGATGAATACATACTTCTCTAATGAAGAGATACTAATGGTGAATAAATACATGAAAAAATGTTCAACATCATTAGTCATTTGAGAAATGCAAATTAGAACAACACTGAGATTCTATCTCACCCCAGAAAGAATGGCTATCATCAAGAAATCAACCTATAACAAATGCTGGAGGGGCTGTGGGGAGAAAGGAACCCTTCTCCACTGCTGGTGGGAGTGGAGATTGGTAAAACCACTGTGGAAATCAATTTGGAGATTCCTCACAAAACTAGGATTGGAAGTCCCATTTAAGCCAGCTATTCCCCTTCTGGGTATTTTCCCAGGAGAATTAAAGACATCATACCACAGCAATATATGTGCACCCATGTTTATAGCAGCACAATTTGTTACAGCTAAATCTTGGAAACAACCCAGATGCCCATCCACTGAGCAATGGATAAAAAAGTTGTATTTTTATACAATGGAGTATTACTCAGCTATTAAAAAAAATAAACTTGAGGCTTTTATAGGTAAATGGATACAACTAGAGACCATACTCATAAGTGAAATAATTTGTGTATTATTTACACAATAATTTGTGTATTATATTGTTTACAAGTGTAAACATCATATTGTCTCCTTGGTGTAGGAACCTGAAAGACTAGGTAAAACTCAAAATGTACAATAGATGATAGGAAAGGAAAAAATTTTTCAAAGGAAGGAAGGATTGGGATGAGGGAAAGAAGATAAAAGAAAGAAGGAAGGCAAAACATATATATATATATATAGCTGCAATGACTGTGTTGCTGCTGTCTGATGGTGTATTGAAATGAACAGTTAATGCTCACAATTTTTTATGTTCTGATCGACTTTGCACGCTTGTGTCTGGTGGTCTGAGCAACTGATTTGAAGGTAACATTATGCAATGGAATTACCATGGTGAACTCCTACCACCTTGCCTAGTGAAACTCTGTATTATCTCTAAGGTTTTATGGAAGAATTATTTTCTTATTCTCTTTAATGGATTGAGCAGTCTTTCATTCTTACATCTGATAATCTGAGCAATGTAGTTGAGGACAGCGATATGCAATGTAACAACCACTGTTGATCTGTATTATTTTGTCTTGAGACCCTGTATCACTTTGAATGCTCTTGCTTTGATTTGTTTATGTTCGTGATACTGGTATGCTGCTACTGTTCTATTTCTTTGTTTGTTTGTGCTTCATGTACTACTCTCTTTAAAATAAAAATAAATAAATAAAATAAAATAAAAATAAAACTAGGGTCATTTGCTTCTGTCTGGGTGGGAGTACCATAGTCCAAGAATAAACCAGTGGGTTCCCACTACTCTACACTGAAATACATGGTGCTAGACCACTGTGTGCTGCTTGCAAGGGAGGGACTGAAGGTGTCTCTGCCTGCCAGAATCATCCCCTTTAAATTGAGTTGGTGCTGGAGGGGAAAAATTTCTATAAAAAAATTGTTGGGTTACACTTCAACAGAAGTCACTTCGATAGGATCTCTCAGAGAGCTTATGCGTACCCCCTGGAGTGAGGACATGCGGGCTGGGTCTGACACTTCTGAGAACAGCAAGTGTAAAGCCTGTGGTGTGGCCACACCGCTGCGTCCGGTTGCAGAGTGAGAGAGCAGGCCCTGGGGCACACTCCACCTCCTTGGATAAATGGGAAAGGGCGAGTGCTTCCTGGAGCTCAGGGCAGACCAGGGGAAAAAAGAGCCAGTCGGGGTGCCTTAGAAGGGCTCTCACGGAAGAGGCTGTGACTACCTGGAGGGACAGTGTGGCCCTAACAAATGTATAGGTGTCCAAAAGCTCTTCAGAAGGGCGGAGTTAATAAGACAGTTGGCTATGTCAAGATGGCGGCAGTCAAAGCCTCCTGGACGGGCTTCGCTGAGGAACCAGCCATAGTATTGCCCAAGAGAAGGAATCAGCGCTGACCACTTGCCTTCCCAAGGCTGCCGATCCATGCTTCAGCTCTTTCTTTCACCTCTCTGCGCTCCAACTCAGGCCTCAAAGAGCCAGGAACAGCAATGGGAAGAGGAAAGAGAAGGTAAGCGGAGAATAAAACCACCAATGGCTTTGACCCATGAAAGTTTATGTGGAAAGGTTTAAACTGGACAGAAATTTGCAGTTTTGATTATGAGAGTGAACTCTGGATCCCCCTTCCCCTCCCCCTTCCCCTCCCCCTTTTCCTTCCCCTCCCCCTCCCTGTGATTATTAGACTGGATGGTTTTTAATGCTAAAATGAAAGGACTATTTCTTTAAAGCCCAAAAGAAACGGGAAAAACTGGACAAACTCCCCAACTTTTCATCTTGGGGAGGGGAGAGGATGAATCTAGGAAACACATTTGAAGAGCATGGGAAGAACAACCTTGGAAGTTCCGTTCCTGCTCAGAACTTAGTGATAGAAAGCCACCTCTCAGCCAATTACATCTGTAGTTTTTGAAGATTTTCTGAATCCATTAGGTTTTTCAAACGCCTAACAAATTACTACTTACAAGGATGATGAAGATAAGTTATATTTGTCAGTAAGGACCTTTCTGAAGGAAAACTACAATAAAGAATTTAGAGAAATTTTGGAATTAAATACTGATGAACTCCTTAAAGAGTCTCGTGATTGGATGTCAAGCTGATCCTTAATTCTGGTTGGCAGATGGTAGGACTTAAGGAAAGATAGTAGGAAAGGTAAGCTGTGTTATAAAAGTTAGAGGCAGTATCATTTCCCATCGGCTGCCCAGTCACTAACACAGGAAGTGATTCCGAGTAAGGACTCTAAGAGTAAATACTAAAAATATTGTAATTATTGTCCACTTATGGAATACAAAACAACTGGTCTCTTTCATATTACCACGGTTACCTTTCCTTTGGAACGCTACAAACTACACAGCTATAGAATTCGAGAATTCTTGTTTAAAAGCATTTCAATTTTTGCCTGGAGGAGGAGGACACTGAGGATTGAACCCTGGGCTTTTGCAGTGAGCCCCAGCCCCAGCCCCCTTTATTTATATTTATGTTATTTATAATTATATTTTTTGAGGGTTTCATTAAGTTGCTAGTTTGTGCGGGCTGGGCTCGAACTTGCAATCCTCCTGAATTAGCTTCCCAGAGGCCTAGGATTATAGACATGCTCCATTGTGCCCAGCTTTCCTGCTCAGTTTCAAGAATGTATATGTAGTTGCAGAACGGAGGGGTTGTTTGGGGAAGGCGGGCTAGGAATCGCAGTAAAACTTGCAGGTTCCGTGAAATAGCGTTATGTCTGTCCCAGTCCACTGGTAGACATTATATTAGCAAGAATGACAAAACCCAGAAAGTCAGGATGTTACTAGGCAAGGTACCACACTCTTCCCAGGAGGGATGTGTCACTAGGCGGAAGCTGTCATGCAGACTGTTGTCCACAGAAGGAAGCACATTGGTAACAACCGTGCAGAAGCAGAAACAGAAGAGAGGGAAGGTGACACAAAACATGGTTAGGGCCCCTCCAATACGGGCAAATAACATGCTTCCTCGGGGGTGTGCAAACTGAAACGCCCATGGCCACTGGGAAATTAGGGAGAAAGAAGAAAAAGTGGACATGATGAGTTAAGGGCTACAGCACCAAATGCTGCAACAAAGAGCTCCTGTCACTCTGCTGCAGCGTCGGGAGCAAGGGGCACGGGGGAGGAATGTGGTGACCTGGAGACTGGCATGAGAAAGAAGACCTAGCAGCTAAAACTTCCAAGTTCTGTCACACTCTGACTTTGCAAGTTGTCTGTGAATATTGGAGGTTGAAAACACCGGCCCAGTGTGGTGGCACATGCCTGCAATTCCAGCACTCAGGAGGCTGAGGCAGGAGGATCGCCATGAGTTCAAAGCCAGTCTGAACTGCATAGTGAGACTCTGCCTCAAAAAACAAAGAAATAGTTAAAAATGCTCTGCTGACCAAGCAAAGCACGGGTGCTCTATGATCCACAACGTGTGAGTGACGCATTTTTTGGCCAGTATTATCACTACCACTAGTAAAAATAACAATTCAGTATGGCCCAGATTCCTTTGTAGGGCCTACTAGGACTTAGAACTAAATCTTTCAGAAATGTTAACTCTTTTGATTCAAAATGATACACAGCACCACATGAATACCAGAAGATTCCAGTGTGAATTTCACAGCTTTTTGTTTTCCCCAGTACCAGGAATCGAACTCACAACCTCATCCTTGCCAGGCAGGTGCTGTGCCACTGAGCTAAATCCCCAGCCCTTATTCACAGCTTTTTGTCTTTGTGTTTCAGAAGCAAAAATGGTGGAGAAGTAGACAACTCTAAGTAGCTGCCTTCAGTTTGTCTTGATTATAACCCTTAACCATCTAAGGAGGGACCTGGAGTGGAGAGCAGGTCAAGCGGGGCCTTGTGGGCTCTGAGAAGAGTGTGAGGTACCCGTGAACATTTGTGGGAGCACTTGGGAGTGGGCCTTGTTCATTAGCTGCCAGAGCCCTGCACCTCCCATTGGCCCCTGTCCGGAAGGATGCAGCCCGTCACCCAGAGAACGTTTGCAGCGCATCGTTGCCATGTTCATGTCTGAAGCAAAAAGCTCTGAGGAACCTCGTTCTTTCCCTTCCAGGAAGGCCGCTCCACTGACATAAAATCGCCTTCCAGGCATGACTGAAACGTTCTACCAGGTAAACATTCTCTTACATTTTACTGACTTTTAATTCTCTCTTCTTTTAAAATATCAGCCACAAAAAGTAAATTCTTCTTTTGAAAAAGATGATCTAGGAAATTCTGGGTACCTCATTCTTCCAGGTGCTAAGACAGGATCAAAAACATTCCCAAGAAGTTACTAAAGGCAAATCAGGCTGAGAAAAGAAACATTGGAAGAGGTAAAGAAGAGCAAAGGAAGGACAAAAGCAAAATGTGTTTATTTGACTGTTTTCCCTAAAGTCAGCCTTATATTTTACATTTTAGGAACCAAGGTCATTATACATCAAAGAAATTGCTATGACCAATGTAAAATCTACACAAACACATGTACACTAACACATTGAATAAAAATAGGATTTTTTTGTAAGAAAAACTTTTATTGTCTAGCAAATGATGCTAGAACATCCTACCTGAAAATTTTAAGAATACTTATAGACAGAGTGTTTCTAGGTAAAATCCCACTGAAAAAGTTTTGGTGATGCATGCCTGGAATCCCAGCACGTAAGGAGGCTGAGGCAGAAGGGTTGGAAGTGTGAGTCCTGCTTGGACAACTTAGTGAGACCCTGTCTTGAAATTTTAAAAAATTTAGTAAATAAATCAATAAAAAGAGCTGAGAATATAGCTCAGGTGGAGGCTCTCAGTTCAATCCCTACCACCACCAAAAATAAAAATAAGGAGTATCTTCGTGGATTTTTCAAAGCCTTTAGTCACAGTAGAATTAGGACATGATGGCTATAATGAAACCATCACTAGAAATAAATGTATTTCCTCAGCTTGGAGGCCTTGGAAAGAGATAGACAACAGGTCTGACGGCCAGTTTCTGAAGTGAGGATGGTACATTGATCTCAGTGGGAAGCACAGTCCAAACATTCTTTCCTCTTTCTAATTTCCTAATTTCTGTTACTTCCCTGAGAAGTAATACAGTTCGCGATTTGCTGTTTTGGCTGTGGGAGTGAAAGTTTTGAGCACTTCCACTTGATCTTTCCCTAGATTTTTCTGTGGTACTAGAGATTGAAACAAGGGGTACTCTACCACTGAACTACATCCCCAGGCCCTTTTATATATGTATGCATGCATGCATGCATGTAGCTATGTATATATACATGTATGTATGCATGTATATATATGCAGGCATGTATGCATGTATGTATTTTTATTTTGAGACAGGAACTCCCTAAGTGGCTCAGGCAAGACTACAACTTACAATCCTCCTTCCTCAGCCTCCCTAAGTCCTAGAATTACAGGTGTGTGCCTACGCGCAGCAGCCTCTTTTACACTCTGATCCCACAGGCCCAACAACCAAACTGGTTATACATTTGGAGATCAGAGAAATGACCACGGAGAGGGTGTGCAGTCCCAGAAGCCACCACCCCCGCCACAGCCAGACCTGTCCCAGGGCTCCATCTCTGACCCTAACTGACCACATGTTTATGGGAAGCAAAGCAATGCCCTGGATCTCGGGGTAATAACGTCTCCTTTCCCTGGGAAATGACCATAGGGCTCATTTTCTGTGATGGTGGGGACTGAACGCAGAGTCTTCACTCTGAGTTACATCCCCAGCCTTTTTAATCTATCTTTTATTTTGAGACAGACTCTCCCTAAGTTGCTAAGTTGCCTAGATTGGGCTGGAATGTGGAATCCTCCTGCCTCTGCCTCCCAGACTGTTGGCATTACTGTCGTGTACTATCCACAACCAGCTGACCATAGGGTGCTTTGGGGAAGGACAAGGGAGTCATTATGATCGCATGTGCTGTGGTGTATTGTGGGGTCCTTTTTCTGGGGACTTAGCTTAGCTTAGTCACTAGGCACCGAGTTCAAAATCTGGCTGAGGCTCAGGAGCATCTTTTTGGGGTGACTGCCTTTAGTTTCTTGAGCATCCACCCTCCACTTCTTTGGATTTTGTGGACTGAGTAGTATCCATGCTGGCTGCCCACTGTTTTGTCCTTCAGGACACTGTGTCCTGTTAACAACCTGTAGGACACCTGGAGCAGCAGACCCGCTCCTCGTGCGTCTATGCTGCTCTCTCTCATTATGATAACAGGGTCTGCGTGGGGGTCTCAGCCTCACCATCACTGCCAACAGTGCATCTCCTGGTATTAGCCCTACCCTCGGGGGACAGCGACCACTGAACTACGTGAGGGTGCTGAAGCCCCTCTTACAAACACAGTCCTGGCTGCTTGGCAAACGATGCTTCATCTCAGGCTTCCTGTGAGGCCGGGGCCTCTGCTAGTTTTCCGGCCTTTCCACGTGTACTCATCCTGGCAGCCCCTCCCTCAAGCTTTTAAGCCTCCTCAGACTGTCTGTGACGGCGCCTCTGGCAGGCCTGCACCTGTCCGTCTCGTGTGGTCCACTCGTCCTAGGAGTCATCGCAGTAGGTAGTGTGTGGGGGACACCATCTCCCAGAGCCCTGCCGGGGTGCTAAATCCCATACGCTGGATAACTTGCCTCTTCTCCAACCTTGTATTCTGTCAGCCTCAGTCGAGCACTTGCAGAATCCAGACCTGTGTGCGTCTCTCTGAGTCTTGCTGGGCCACCAGTTCCTTGGGAGTCTCATCCCTTTCCTTCCTTGTCAGCTGCAGTTCATGTTCAGTGGGTTCGGGGAGATCTGGGAACTCGTGATTCTGGTGTGCACTAAGTCAGGTATCCCACGCACATGCCAGCACCCCGGTCCATGCACTGACATTGGAATAAAGCATGACTGCCTTGCTCAGGAGCTTAACCTTTTGAGCTCTGCTACTTGGTTTTTGTTTTTGTTTTTTTGTTTTGTTTTCCAGTACCGGGAATTGAACTCACGACCTTGCGCTTGCCAGGCAGGTGCTGTGCCGCTGAGCTAAATCCCCAGCCCCCGAGCTGTGCTACTTAGGAAGAAGTCCTGTCTGGTCCTTTGCTTTCTCTTCCCTCACTGCAGGAGATGAGTGCCTCTTTCTTCTACTGAGGATACTCCAGCTTCACTTTTATTTACCCTTAGCTTTTTGTGAGTTAGTCATGCTTGGGTTTCTTTTTTTCATAATTTTCCCCCAAACTGTCAGGGGAGCTCAGGAATAGCCAGCCAAATCTACCACCCTTTGACTGCTTTTTCTTTTAGATTTCTCCAACTCTTATCATAGCACATCAAACTCCCTTCCACAGCTGCCCTGTACACCATCTTCGATAGCTGGGGTGTTGAACTTTCCCCAAAGCCATGCGGTGAAGGCTTGGTCCTCATGGTGCCACTGTTGAGAGGTGCCGTAGGTCTTCCCGATGTGGGGCTTCCAATGCGAAGCTCTTGGGTCATTGGTCACCTGGGGGTTTGTGGGACCACAGCCAACGCTCTTCTGCTTGCAGGCTTTTCAGGCAAACAGTTTCACGGTACCCTGAACTACCACGACGTACACCTTTATGCAATGTCCCAAGTCATGGGTCCCTTGGTTTTTAGCCTGGACTCTTCAGAACCTCAAACCAAAATAAATGTTTTTTCATACTAAGTTGATTACTTCAGACATTTCATTAGAGTGATGGAGAGCTGACTTGTATCCCATCTCAGTTCACCACTGGCAAAGGTTTTGATGATTGCACTGGTTCGTTATACCGGAGATTACCTGGACATGATTTACCCCAGCGATGGGATTTGAACCAAGAGGTCCAAACTCCACCCCAGCACTTTCTTTCTCACCCGCTCCTGGTAGTAATTATCGCTGGTGAAGTTCCCCAGGAAGCAGCCTCCGAGAAGGGTATTAGAATTCAAGTTTATGATGGAGATCTCAGGATCTCCACTTTCAGAAGAGAAGAGATGAAAGTAGGACAGATAGAGGGAACATCAGGTTATGAACTGTCAACTAAGACTTTGTCTGATTCTATAGGGACCTCTGAAACCAGAATGACCTCTGAAGCTATGTTGGGGTAAGGAGCTGGCCGTGCACACCAACACCGATCAGCCACTGGATGCCAGCATCCTGTGAAAGAGACCTGAGCTTGGGGTTTCTTCAGCCAAGACAACCTGCGTCGGGGGCCAACGGCTGAGGGCTCTCTCCTGCTAACACTCCGAGCCACTGGGAAGGGGTGTCTTCCATCCCTGCAAGGAGTGCCGAGGAGGACATCCCAGTGCCTACCGCACCCCATATTCAAGGCCTTCTTAGCCAGCGAGTCCTGACTTGGTCAGTTAGTCTTTGCAAAGCAAATGTTACTATTAACATCTGCAAATAAGAGCTGAGTAACGCAGCATTGCTTCATTACTTCCGGGTATCCACAGTAGCTTCTCAACATCGTCTCTCAGGACCTCAGTCAGCCGTACTCACTGTTCCACCAGCACCCGCTAAATCCACAGGTCAGGGACAAGACTCTGCGCCTTGGGAATACACGGTCCTAAGGCTGAGACTACCTTCCCCTTCTCCAGGTGGGTAATTCTTACTTACCCTTTAAGGCCTGGTTTGAATGTTACCTCCACTGTGACACTTCCCTCTAGTACCTAATAAAAATTAATTTAAATGTACTTAAGTAACAAAAACTGCATTATTGCATGTGCAACCTTTCTTTTTGTTGTTCTTACAAGGATGTGGTAGTGTGCGATACTGGCAAAAAACCAGGCCTGAGGATCAGTGGAACAGAATAGAAGACACAGATGCAACTCCAAACACACTCAGCCACATTATCTTTTTGACAAAGGAGCCAAACATGTTCCCTGGAAGAAAGATAGTCTCTTTAATAAGTGGTGCCACAAAAACTGCCTTTCCACATGCGAAAGACTAAAGCTAGACCCGTGTCTATCACCATACACTAAAGTCAAAATGAATCAAAGATCTAAATATTGAAAAAGAAATACTAAATTTACTGGAAGAGAAAATAGGTAGCAATCTTCAAGATATAGGCATAAGCAGAGACTTCATGAACAAAACCCAGACTGCAAGGGAAGTATTACAAAATATCAACAAATGGGATCTCACCTTATTAAAAGGCTTTTGAGCAACAAAACAAATCACCAATAGAGTGAAAAGACAACCCACAGAGTGGGAAAAAATTATAGCCAGTTGTCTCTCAGACAAAGGACTTATATCTAGAACACATGAAGAACAAAAAATCAGATCCCCAAGTTCAAAGACCCAGTCGAAAAATGGACATCTGAGATCCATACACACTTCTCAGATGACGAAATACAAATGGCAAATAAATACTTGAGAAAATGTTCAACATCACTGGTCATTTGAGAGATGCACAATGAAACAACACTGAGATTCTATCTCACCCCAGAAAGAATGGCCATCATCAAGAAATCAACTGATAACCAATGTGGGAGGGGCTGTGGGAAAATGAACTCTTCTCCACTGTTGGTGGGAGTGTAGGCTGTGCAAACACTGTGGAAATCAATGTGGAATTCCTTTTAAAAAATTGGATTAGAGATCCAATTTGATCTAGCTATTCCCCTTCTGAGTATCTTCCCAGAAGAGTTAAAAACATCACAGCACAGTAATATATGTGCTCCATGTTCATAGCAGCACAATTTGTAATAGCTAGATCTTGGTAACAACCCAAATGCTCATCAACTGAGGAATGGATAAAAATATGTGTTTTTTAAAACATATAATGAGGTACTATTCAGCCATAAAGAAGGGTAAACTGGAGACTTTCATAGGTAAATGGATGCAACTCAAAACCATACTCATAATTGAAATAAATTGCACCCACATGTGTAAACATCATATTGTCTCACTAGTGTGAGAAACTGGACAAGTAAATAAGATCCAAAATGTACAATAGATATTGTGAATTGGGAAGAAACTGTTCAAAAAAAAAAAAAAAAAAAAAAACAAACTGGTCTGGGGGAAGGGGAAAGGAAGAAAGGGAAAAAGGAAAAATATACATTTATACACAAGCTAGTTAAGACAGCTATACAGCTACTTTCTCTTAGTTCACTGAAAAGAAAGGTTTGTGCTAACATTGTTCGGACAAGATATCATGCCTACATCTTATATTCTGAATAACTACTACAAAGACAACAATATGCAGTGTATTAATTATTGTAACTCTCCTACTAACCTGTTTTGAAATTCTGTTTTATCGCTATTTTTATTTTTTTTCTCTTTAAAAAAATTAACGTGTGCCTTCATGGTAAGCACAAGGTCTTGAGTTCAATTCCTGGTACAAAAAAAAAGAAAAATTAACGTGGTAGTGTGGTATTTAGCAGGCCATATTCAAATGCTAAGAGCTACAGCTGGTGGCCAGGGTCCCCCTTGATTTGAACCTTAGCACTGACATGTAATGGTTATGTAATATTGAGTAAATTATTTAACCTCTCCCTGCTTGAGTTTTCTCATCTGTAAAAGGACTTTATCTCATCGGGTTATTGTCTTATAACATGTAATTGTACATAACATGCAAAAAGCACTAAAACCTTACACCGTGCTATTATCTCATTGTAGCAATTTTTTCTTACGTCTCATTTTTTGGCTCGCTGGGAGCAAATACAAAACTTTATTTAGACATAAGTAGCTAATTGTTAGCACAGTGACTGGCACACAGAAGACGACAATTAACATTCATTGATTAAAGCCGACTGTCTACGACAAGCCCGTCACCTAGCACCACCACCATTCTTACTTACCACCACTTAAGAATCTGTCATACTATATACACTGCAACCTTGAAGAAATATTTACATTTTTTCCTTGTGATAGCAGTGTTGAACCAGTCTTTCCAAAGGCATCTTAAATGGAACGCCACCTCTGCAAAATAATTCATAAAAAATGAGTTCAGCGGCAAAGTAAGCTTGGGAAATGATGTATATACTATTGAATTTCACATTGCCATATTAAGGGCTCTGCAGAGTTCTATACAGATGTGCAGTGATCTGACATGTAGTTAAAAATCCTTTGATACTTCTTTCAGAAAGGGGAGCTCTTTTCCCTTCTCTCATTGCATGTAAACTGAACTTAGCAGTTGAAGTTGAATGATCAGATTATGGCAAAAGTGACAGTGTGTGATTGCTGACACTAGCTCACAACAGGCACGGAACCCTCCTTGCTTTCCGTTGTGAGCACTTGCTCCGGGAGAAGCTAATTGCTGGGTCTCAAAGAGAAGCCGGCATGACAAAGAACCAATGGTTCACCCCAGGAACAGCCTGAGTGCGCCATCTTGGAGGCAAACCTCTGAGGACTGCAGCCCTGGATGGCGTCTTGACAGCAGCAGCCTGTGAAGATGCTGAGCCAGAACTACTCAGGAACCCTGCTAACCTGAGGCGATTTCATGTACCGATGGACAGTGCAGAATGAAACAAGTTTAACTGAAAAATGCAATGTTTGATTCAGGACATTGCTCCCACATAACGCTTCTTAACGCTGCAGTCTACATTCTCGCTGAAATGTGAAAAATCACGTACAACTACCTATTATGAAGGGTCACTGAGGTTCTGTTGTAAATCTCTTAGGAAGAATCATTTTAAAATGTTTTCTAATTGGTACTTTTTTTAAAAAAAAAGCAATCATAATACAATCCCTGTGCTTTCTGATCCCTGTGTTGATCAGATTCAACATCTTTGTTCTACAGAAAGGCCATTTTTTAAAAGACATTGTTTATTTTACTTTTGTTAGCCAGAAATTCATGTGTGGCTTTTAACATACATTGTAGTGTAGTCCCACCTAGCCTAGATGCTGAGGCAGGAGGATCACTTGAATCCAGGATTTTGGAGCCAACCTGCGCAATATTGTGAGGTCCCATCTCTTAAAAATAAAATACACAGAGTTTTAATTATTTGAGTATATGTAATTTCTATTAGGTTCAAAATCAAGCATAAAATACTTTATCTAAAGTAAAAGAATTTGAGAATTTCTTAGAAGTGATTGTTCCTCCTCAAAAATCTTTTCAGCTTCATATTAGCACCATATCAGCTCTTTAAAAATTCACTTAAAAACAAGTCAATGTGTCTAAATAAACTATAAAAATCCATGTGCAGGCTTTGTTTTAGTATATTTAGATCTATGACTCATAAGTATTCCAAGCACACGGCTGCTAATCAGGATTGTTCTTGAGTGGTTTATCAGAATTTGGGGGTATCATAGCAGGCTTGCTTTTAAGTTCCATGATGATAACGTTGCATCTGCTTATTCATGGCTGCTTTAGACATTTCGGTGTCTTACTACTAAGTTTGCAGGCGAAGACTTTTGAAGCACAGCGTTTTCATCAGCTAAGGAAAAGCAGACATTTTTACCATTGTGAGTGTGATAACTGGTTAGAGAGGCTGGAGTGGAGACGCGGGAGCCTGCTCTGCGCCTGAGCGTTACCTCTCAAGGTGTCTGCATCACGCTCTTTGAAGTGACCACACAGGCCACCAGACACGCTGGCTTTCAAATGTCCGAACCAAACACATTCTAAAGCCAAATGTAAAGAAATATTAGTTCCACACCTGTTTTCCATCACCCTGATCTACGATCTTCCAAATACTTGGAATAATTGAGAAGACCTAAGTGTTGGTTAAAGACTAGGACTTCTTTATCATTGGTTAACTTCATTGAGTTACCTTTCCTGAGTTTTACAACCAAAATAGTGAAGGTCAGGGTTATAAAATATGTACTTCTATTATTTATGGGCTCAGGGCTCTGGGCCTTTGAACTGTACAAATCCTAAAGTAACACGAACAGAAATGAGTCAAAGCACAGGGATGCTTTCTGTATTACCATCTCTGCATCCTTTAAATCAGTCCTTGGAGATGGGAGGCCTTTCTAGCTGTTTTACAGAAAGGACAGTGAGCGTCAGAAGTAGTTTTATCAGAGATTATACTAAAAAATAGATTTGGTTCTATATCAAAATGCCATTAAACTATGGGAATTATTATTGTCTTTCTGCTAAAATTTTTGCCCCTTGAAATTAAAGCAATGCATTTTGTAGGCTGTTCTTTAAGAGATTAAATCATTACATATTACAGCAGGATTTCAGTATGAACACAGAAGGTGCGATCTGCTTAAAAGATTTTTCCTACTTGCCCACCATATCTTGAAGCACATCAGGTATATCAATTCTTCAATCAACTATGATAATTAGAGAAACAACAATGGCCCCAGAAGGAGAATTTTCTAGTGATTATATCATAGATGCATAATAATATCTTTATAAGCTAAGCAGGAAAACATTCTCAGAAGCATATTGTTCAGGTCAGTGATTTTAAAAGAATTCCATAGGATGAATAGCCCCTCTGTCAGAATAAAAGTTGTGGTGCAAATTCCATTATAATTCTCTTTTCTCAGTCACTTGGAACTTTCTCAAAAAGTCTCTTTCCAAGTGAAACTGTCCCTGGTGACTGCCTCTCAAATGTGATTTTTTTTTAAGTAAAAGGAAAATTTGTTTCTGCATCCAAGAAGGAAATAGTTATTCAACCAGTTTTTTCAAAGGCTTTTTACTATAAATACCTCAAAACTAAGACTTTTAAATACGTACAATTTTATGTAAAATTAGGTAGCATTCCATTATGACTCTTTTTGTTATAGAGAAATTAAAAGCAAAATTCATCTAGAATTTACAAAGTTCAACAATTGTTTATTGATTAAAAATCAGAGTAAAAGCAGGACTGGTTTTATTGAGCCGCAGCTGGATTGAACTTGACTAAACACTTGATTGAAGTTTGATTCATTGTGTTTATCTGCACGACCAGCCTTGCCGTTAAGATAAAGCATCACAGGCTTCTCTGTTCAAATGCTTTTCGGGCCTGGGCTGAAGCTGGCAAGCCGTGTCTGGGGGATTTGCCTCTGTGCTTTTAGAGATTTGTGTCTGCTGAGGAAAGTCTTCTGTAAAGTGAGCTTAACACCCATCGAGGATCTTCAAATGCTGGATCCTCATTATTATGGAGGATCTTCAAATGTTCTCCTTCAGCCTTCAGCTGAACCAACCATTTCCACCCCGTCTACCCAACCAGAGCACGCGGAACACCCCAAGAACTTCTGTGAGAGAATTCATTCACACGCCGTTCCCACAAGTAACAGTTTCAGAAAAGCTGACAAGTTAGGCAAACACTGTGCTTCACTACAGTGCTTCCAAGAGGAGTTGACCAGCAAAGTCTACCGAGCTGAACTTGAGCATACAGTATGCAGAACAAAGAGAGATCATTTCATACCATGTAATAAAATACATGAAATATAAAACAGGAAGCAAATGCATATGAAATCAAGAGTCAGCAATGCTCTGATCACCTAAGGTGTTTATGCCTGCTACCGGAACTCTTAAACTCAACGGGCCAATCACCCTGGTGGGAATTTACAGGCAATGAAGATGATTGCACGTAATATTAAGTTGCGTGTTACTTTACATAAGTCGGCTTGGCTGCAAGTTCCAACAACAATAAAATGCAGATTGAACAAGCTGAAAATATATCTCTTATGATCCTGGCTGGAATGGCATTCGCTACGGCAGACAGATTCACCTTCTGCCAGGTGGTTGCCTTGCTGTGTGAAGCGTCCGCTTCAAGATTACTTTGTGCTCAAAGATGGCAGCTAAAGCATGGACAAGGCGCCTTCATTTTACGCTACACAGGACAGAAGTCTTATGTGTTGGCTCTTTACTTTTACATCCTGTTGACTAAAAAATGCTCACATGACCTCACCTGGCTACAGGGCAAACTAGGAAATGTATCTTTATTCTGGAACGCCTTATGTCCAGCTAAATTAAAGAAGATCTCTTTTTTGAAGAAGAAAGGATATTTGAAGTAGCGAAACTATTTCAGCCACACATGTTTAATGAAGAGCAAAACTGTAAGTTTATAGCAATTACAAAAACATGAGGAATAGGAGGGGACCTGGTTAAGACTAAAATACGTAAATTAAACAAGAACGTAAAAATTATTATTAAAAATTGATTATCTCATCTTGTCTATTACTTTCACAAGGCCCTCTAGAGATCTCAAAGGCTAAACATCTTGAAAGTTAAGATCTAGCTTAGAGGTTACTTCTGCACATTCCAAAGCAAAAATGAGCATTTAGCAACTAAGGCATAAATTTAGATTGTGTAGCTAGTAATGTAAAGGTGGAAAAATTCCACGCTGAATCAAAAGTTGCCCTATCTGCCACTCTACGGTATGTTTATGCTTAGGTATTTATGACCTCCTGAAAAGATCGTATTCCTAAGAAAATCTGTATAATGTCATCCTTGCTATTCAGTACTTGGCTCTGGTATACATTGCTCAAATATTTTAACAGCTTAAAGCTCTGATTTCCCGCATAATTTTTCTATTTAAAGCAGAGGGAAGATTATTTTGTTCATGTAAATCTAAAAAATAGATTATATAATATGTAAAATGCAAGTGATACTAAGAAAAAGCAAAATGAGTGATTTGGATTATTTTAAAGAACAAAACACAGGCGGTGGCTAAAAGGACAGAGGTAATGGTGGGGAATTTAACTTCTCTGAGTTTCAGAGTTGGTTATTTATTTGTTTTAAAGTACAAGATATTGACCTCAAAGGAATAATGAGTTTATGCAGGTATGCTTGGTATATAGGAAAACCTTAATAACATCTAGGGTTATACTATAGATCAGCCGAGTCTGTTTATATCCAACTAGTGAGAATTTGATGCCCATCCCTCAGCTTTTTAAAATTGATTAATTTAGAGTTTTTGACTGAGATTGCTTAAAAGGTTTTTGGAAGTACATTTATGAAATGTCTTAAATAATTACATACAAAATATTTTAATATTCTTTTGTGACAAAGTAAATAGGTAGTGGCTACATATATGTGATTATGCTATGCCCTATATATAATTCACAAAACTGTCAATTTGACTTTTAAAAATACAAAATGTCAAACCAATTTTCCTTTCTCCTATAAAGTTAATTTGACTTTTTTAGAATTACAAATTTTGAAGGGGAAAATATGTATATATGTATACACAGCATAGCTAACATACATTCTTTTTTATTTTAAAAATAGAAGGAAAACATATTAACAGACATCCATTTACAAAATAGCATAAGAACAATACAAGCACTACAGAGTTACAGACAGAGTTGTAGGAGATTAACGATGCTTGTTGTATTACTTATTGATATCTTCAAAGTGGTTTCTCAGGAAAACAAATAGGGACATGCAATATTGATCAAACAAGTAATCATTAACTGTTTCTTTCAGTAAAGCGATAGAAGACACTAGTACAACTATGTTAGCTATCCTGTATATACATACATACATAATTGGGATAGCTAACATAGTTGTACTACTGACTTTTATTGCTCTATTGAAAAGAACAGTTACTGCTTAAGTGTTTGATCAATATTACATGTTCATATTTGTTTATCTGAGTAACCAATTTGAAGATATCAATATGTAATACAACAACCACTGTTACTTTCCTATCACCTTGCGTGAAATTCTGTATTGCTTGTATTGTGTTTGTGTTATTTTCTAAATGTATATGTGTTTGTTAATATGCTTTTGTTCATCTTTAAAATAAAAAATAAATAGAATTATACATTTTAATTTTCTCTGATGCTGAGTATGTTTGCTTCAAAGATTTTAACAGTACATTAAAATGTATTAATATCTAAAGCTACACCTGTGTGTTTAAAAGATTTGTCACTTGCTTGGAAAGTGTGTCTTTTAATATCTTATCAGTGGTCCAAGACCAACCAAAAGAACCTTGTTCAAGACACAAAGAACACAGGTACAAAGATTGCTTTTTAGCATTTAGTTCCTAAGCCCAAGTGGTACATCACTTACTACAATGGAGCAGTATATTATCTTGAAGTGAATGGGGAGGCAATTTTTTTAATTGAGCTAACATAAAACTTTAAAGAATGTGCATATCACAGTGAGAAACTGGGCAATGTGAAACACTGCATCATTTGTTTGCGTTTCATATAAACATCAACACTGCTACTTCCAAAGAAAATATGGTAGATATTAATTTGGATGAAAACACTATTATTAATAAGCCAAGTGCATTACATATTTGTCTTGCAGTTTTGTTAAATGAAAAAACCCTACCAGAAGAATACTGTGCTATCTCTGGGATCTAATCTGCAATTTAGGCAAAAACCTCCTCTGCTTTCCATGGGAGCATACATCAATTAAACAGGATGAACACACTTCATTTGAAATTTATATTTTCATACGTATTTTTCCAAGCGTTACTGTGTAGATCCATAAATGTGTCTCAAAATCACACGGCTGTCAAAGGGGCCCCAGTTCTGTCTTTTGATTATGCACATGTGTAACTCCAAATGCCTTACATAGCCAGTGGTTACCCCCAAGTTTTTCTTTTTTTTTTTTTTTTTTTTTTGGTTTTTCTCCAGTACTGGGAACTGAACTCATGACCTTGCGCTTGCCAGGCAGGCGCTTTGCCGCTGAGCTAAATCCCCAGCCCGCAAGTTTTTCTTGTTGAAATCGGGTAAGCATAATGCCAAACATCTCTGTGTTGTCAAACGCTGTCAAAGTCTGAGCACTGTCTCATCTTAAAGGCACTTCTCGGCGTAAATTATATTACAGTATCAAATTTAACTATGCCTTGGCTAAATGGTTATCGGTTGAAATGTCTGATGACATGGAGATGATGGGAAATATAAAGTTAGCTCTTATTGGAGGCACTTAGAGGCATGTTCCATCAAAAAGTGGCAGATAGTGGCATGTATCGTGGTAGTTATACTTGAGTGTGGGCACCAGTAGTTAAATTCCAAGTTGAGGTCCTATTTCTATGACTTGCCCTGGAAGCTTGTGGAAGTTACCCCATGTCCCCATCTTTCCGACAGGTGACAAGATATGTTCACTGAGTCTTTTCCTTGAGTATTTGCCTCTTTTTCTCACTAGTTGAGTTTCACTTTATTATACTATTGTCACTATAAATTACACTTTTTTATTTTAAATAAAATAAAAAACAATAACAACATAATAACAACATAGACAAAAACAAAATAACACAAAAACTATAAAAAGATACAGGGTTTCAAAACAAAATGATAGGAATTAACAGTTGTTGTTATAGAAAAAGGACTTCTCTGCATACAAAGTCAATAACTGAGATACCAAAACATATATAAGTAGACGAAAGTCAGCACTGCAGAGAACATCAAACGCATCCCACTGAGCAAATGTATAGCAATGTCAACAAAATGGGAATGTGCAAAGAAAGAGTTGTCAGAAGTCATTAAGTTGTGCTGGCTTGTCTGCTCACAGAGTGCTAATTTATTAAGACCACTTACATTTTTTCCCATCCTCAAGCAAGACAATAGCATGATCATAACATTCGAAGCATGAAAAAGTTTCGATCCGTTGGAGATTTTCCGACAGTTAAGTGAAACCTACCATTTGATTTCAGCTTAAAATTAAAGCAATGAAGTCGGCGTATTTCTTTTCTCAAACTGACCATTTGACTTTGATGTGTTAAAATTGCTAAATTGAATTAATTAATTCTACTCTTGACTTTGCACTGGACTATGTCTCCTGAGAGATCAAACCTGAGCTAATAGGATAGGGTTCTTAGCCCTGAGATAATCTTTAGCGAAGCCATCTACACGGTCCTTCTTCTCGCAGTCATTTTAAATTTTTTATTAAAGAAAGTTGGAAGAAACTTTGCAGCACTCCTTTCCTCTGCTGGGTTTCTAAAGTAACTGTACACAGGACATTAGTGTTTAAGGACAGCGTCCTTAAAAGAATTTCTTTTCTTTCCAAAAAAGAAATCATCCTACGCAAAGAGATTGTGGACAAAGCAGAGCATGTTGTCTTTTGTTAAGTGACAAGTCTCAGACCCAGCCTAAACCTCAATGTTTCTTTGTTACTGGCTTAACTGTTGACTCAATTTTGGAGAAGTGCTGCAGATTTTAATCCAAAATTTTTGTTTTAAGGTAGTAGTGTGTAGTGTGATGAACTGTCCCCAAAGAAAGATATTCATGTGTTAACCCTGACACTCACGACTGTGACCTCTGGAGATACAGTCACTGCAGATGTAATATAATTAAAGATCTTAAGAAGAGTCCATCTTGGATCCAGGGTGAGTCCTAAATATAGTGTTGGTGTCTTTTGTAAGCGAAAGGAGAGGAGGATTTGAGACATAGAAACACAGAGAGGAAACTCAGTGAAGATGGAAGGAATGCCTGGAGTGATGAGCCTACAAGTCACTCATCCAGCGACTCAGAGGCCAGCAGCCCAGAGGCGTCTTCAGATTCTCCAGAAGAAACTGGCCTTGCACAGGCCTTGATTTCAGGCTTCTGGCTTCCACAACTATTACAGAAGAGATTTCTGTTGCTTTAAAAGCCACCCAGTTTGCGGTAATTTGTTATGTCAGTCCAAGGAAACTGATACACAGTGTGAGCCTCCTGCGCAGCTCTTGGAACAGTTCTTCTGTCCTAGATGCTGTCAGAATATGTTAGTTACAGCTACAGAGGGCAAAAGAACTCGGCTGCAGCAGCAGGCCGTGCTCCTCTTGGAGGTGGCATCCACACCGGTGTTCTCTGGCCGCACTTGGTGGGAAAGTATGGCCAGGAGAAAAAGCCAGGGTTTGCTGCACATATCAGCGTAGTGAATAAACAGCCTTGATCAGAAATGCCAACACCCACAACCTCCAGTTAAAACCCACAACAAATGTTTTCTGTGACAATGTAAATTAGATGACAATATGCACCCTCTCCCTGACAGTGGCGCGTTTTCTCCGGGCCATAAATACAACTCTTTTAATTCCTCATCACTTGCACAGTACGAAATGACATAACTTCCTCTTTAAAAGGAGGGAAGGAAGAGATGGAGGGAGGGAGGGAGGGAGGAAGGAGTGGAGATGGTTGAAAGAGAGAAAAGAAGGAAGGGGAGGGTGAAAGGGAAAGAGGAAAGCAGAGGGAAAGAAGGAGGGAGGAGCCGCACTGGTGTCTGGAACACAGAATGTACCACATCGCGTATTAAAATCAAACTGCTCTGTAGGCAGTGCTCCGCAGGAACACGTTTGAAAGGACTGTTAAACGAGGACCACACCTACCTTCTTAGCTGTCTACAGAAAAGTGAGTGCACTGGCACATCTGACCAATGTGAGACTGAGGAGGCCCAAGGAGCGGCAAGGCCAAGGAAGCCTGCAGCAGCCTACTCAGCAGCAGCAGGATCTCCACGCTTCAGCCCGGCTCAGGGCCTGGACGCCAAGGACAGTGGGCCCCCTCCGTCTGCAAGTTGGCTGAGCTTTAGGGCATCACAAAGGACTTCAATGAGCTGCTGAAATTCATGCTGTCTGTATTTCTCATTGTATAGCATAAGTGAACCAGCACCAGCCACAACACTGAAATCCTTGACTAATCAGAAATAGTCTTTGTAGTGGTATTTATATTAATCTAATTTTTGAAAATTTTGGGGTCAGGTCTTTAGCAAAACAGAAAAACGTCCTCTTCTCTTTTCTTCTCCTCCCTCCACGCCTCTCTTTCCCTCTTCATCTCTGGAGAGGGAGGGGGAACCCTGCGACAGGATACCTGGCTCTGTGCCACTGTGTCCTACAACCCAGCAGTCTGCAGAGGAGTAAAACGATGGTATTTAAGAACTAATAAAAGGGAAACGTAACTTTTGGGCAGCAGATATGTGTAATTTACTCTAGTTTCTGTTTCAACTTTTAAAAGAATGCGCGATCTTAGACAATAGTGAGTCAGAAATAAGCTAGCTACGGGACTAAATCTCCCTCGACTGGGGTCTTAAAAACATCCTCTATGAACATATGGTGAAACCTGATGGGATCGGAAGAATGGTGGAACCGATTTCCTTCTCCATCTACAGTGTCTCAGCAGTGGTGAAAACTGCTCCTTGTTTAGTCACCTTGAGCATCCTCCGAAAATCTCCTAGACCCACGGATTTCACAAAATGATTGTATTTTCTGCTACTGACTTGGGCTTTGGGCCCCATTCCCCTCTCCCCTTTCTTGTTTTTTGGATGGGGGGTCTTACTGTCGAACAGGTCCATCTCAAATTTCTGAGCTCAAGTGATTCTCTTGCCTCAGCCTCCCAAGCGGCTGGGACTCTGGCTGCACACCACCACACCTAGTTTGATGTCTCTTCACTGTCTTTTAGACCCTGTATTTATGGAAAAATGTCATTTAGTGGTGTCTTGGTTACTTTTCTCTCATTGCTGAGACAAAATACTTGATGCCCAGAATTAAGGAAGGAAAGGTTATTTTGCTCACAGTTTGTAGAGGTTTCAGTCCATATTTGGCTGGCTCCAAGGCAGAGTGGCATGTGGCAGAGGGCTACAGTTTATGGTGGCAGAAAACAGAAAAAGCAGCCAGAGCGAAAGGGAGGAATGGCCACAAGCAGCCTCTTTCTGTCCCTTACACATGCAAACTATCTGCCCCAGGGCGGGTGTAGCACTCACACCCACAATTCCAGCATTCGATTCTGGATCAATCATAAACTCTAAAAGCCCGCCCCATGACTGCATGACAGTAGCACAAACAGTGCCACAAACATGACACCCAGACACAAACCATAACAAGTGGCATATCAACGTTAGCAAACTCTGCATGTCTGGGGATAATAAAATACTTGGTACAGCGTCCTCAGTTATGCCTCTAGTTGGTTTCTACTTTCCATTTCTTAACTACTTTCTCCTCCCTCAGATGCAATGTCTGACACCCACAACTCTAAAGAAGAAAGGTTTATTTTGGCTCACAGTTTGTAGAGGTTTCTGTCCATCGTCAGCCTGCTCAAGGCAGGGTGGCATGGCAGAAGTTCATGACAGAGGAGAAAGAGCTCATGTGGCAAGCTGGAGGCAGAGGGTGTCCAGGGAGAAGGGAGGGACATGCACTCTGCCAGGCCATGCCACTGGGGACCAACCCCCAACCAAATTCCACCTCCTGACATCACAGTTAGCTATAAATTTATCAATGGATTAGTACACTGGTGAGTAGCGAACATCCATGGTACAGTCAGTCACCTTTGAAAAGTCCCACCTATGGGTGCATGAAGCTTTGGGGGATGTTTTAGACACAAGCCATGATATTCCACCAATGTATCGGCTCGAGTTCACAAAAGGAATAGATTTAATACATAATATAAAGAAAACACAAGTAAGTGTCTGGAAGCGAATGGCCACCACTTTGAGTGCCTCCTGTAATTGTACAGGCCAAAGGTAGCTTGTATTAATCTCATGATGTCTCAATAAATTTAATACTAAAATTTTTATACAAAGTTTTCTTTTCTTTTTTTTTTTTTTTTTTTTTTGGTACCGGGAATCACACTCACAACCTCATGCTTGCCAGGGAGGTGCTGAGCTGCATGTCTGACTATACAAATTTTTCTTTCCCTGAAATATGTATACATTTTTGTGGATATAGTAGCATCTTGCTTTGCAAACTTGTTAGGTTATTTTGGAAAAGATGTCCATGTTTGTGTTTGTGCAGGAAAGATGGCTGCAGTTGTGTTTGTCACACAATGTCCAATTTGCAAGCAAAAACAAAATTTTTCCAGATGACTTTGTCTTCAAGCCAAATTGTTCATAAACAGAAACATTCATGAACTGAAGTACCAGTATATATGATAGCATAATGGATTTACAAGGTAGGCTTACAGTGGCCTACTGCACAACCACAAGTATGGAAGAATGCAAAAGGGCAGCTGCACACTGGAGAGCTGAAGGAGTCGGTCAGAAGTGGAAGGCATGGAGCTCCCTGTGTAGTCTCCCACGAATTCATATCAGGAGGCTGAAGAGAGCACTGGAAGACCTATGAATCTTTGCTGGGAGCCTGGAGACAGATGTCCAAAGGCAATAGTGAAGGCTGGAGCTCCTCCAGCAAATCAGAAACAAGACTTCCTTCTTTCCCTTTTTATTCCATCCAGGGTGCAATCCTATTGGCTGATGCCTTACATGCAGAGGTTGAGTCTTCTGCCTACAGGAAGCCAATCATCCAGGCACAAACCATGCTAAACCAATCTGCGTAGGCATTCCTTATTCAAGTCAATACCACAATGAAGCATCGCAGTACAATTTTAATATTAAAATTCCTAAATTCCTAAAATTCCTAAAACCTAGAAATTCTTAAAATCTCTTTTACGTCCCCACAAATAGCCTTCAGCTTTTGTCTACCATATTAGCCAGCTTTTTCTTATATATAACTGCACATAGGATGGACTGCCTGATGGTGGCTACTTATGAAGAAGAAGAGGTTCACTTAGTTCACACTGTAGGAGGCTCGGGGCACGTGCTTGTGTGGACTCAGTTCTGGAAAGGACCTCATGGTGAACAGCTGGAGGTGGGGTGTGTCCGGAGACATGCTGGGGTACCCAGTGAGCCAGAAAGCAGACAGCTGGGTGGGGCTAGGTTGGTTTCTTTTATAACATCCCTCTTGAAAGAACTCAAAGTGTCAAAGGAGAACTACCTTCCAAGACTATGCCCCTGACGACCAGAGGACTTCCCACTGGGCCCTACCCTAAAAGTCTACTAACATTAACTGGGGGGACCAAGCCTCCCATCCCAGTAGACACTCAGGAACACTCAAACCACAGCCAAACAATGACAACCTTGAAGTGCCCGTGCTGGTTTTCCTTGTGACCCTACTTCAACTCTGTACTTTTCCCAGCTCCTTCCACATACCCTTCCAGATGGGTTGATGGAAGTCACACAGGTATATCAAGCTGCCCTGACTTCCTCATGACTAACCAACCGTTCCCTTGTTTGGTCAGGCACTCTCTCCCTTGCTTCGTATTTTCATATTTTTACATTATTTTCAGAGTTGGTTTTACATTGGGCCTGCCCCTTCTGAACTGTAAACTCTGTAGGCACAGGACTTTTTTTCTTCTTTATCATTACTTAGCGTACTCGTGCTCTATGCACTCCTGACAGTCTACAGTTATTGTTGACTGCACAGAAGAATAAGTAAATGATGAGTGGATTAAAAGTTGGAAGAGGAACATTTTTAAATTATGACATAAATATGGAATAATAAATTGGAATCACATGCAATTAGTACTGTGTGAAAAAAATACTGTTTTTTGAACTTTGTCTCTTTACCCTGGTTTAGAATTTAAACTGGAATGTTCCCACTGAAAATGTCTGTGTATGTTATGTGTTCCAAGGGGCTATATTGTATTTATAAAATGATATTATGTCATATCAATACTCATGTAATTTTTATACTATCTTCTTATAAGGAGAGTTTGAAGAAATGCACATTTTAAGGCAAAGACTGGACCACAGAAGAAATTCTATCTTGAAGTTCTGATGCCAAGTTACTAAAAATTCACTTGTCTACACTGTGAAGTCATCCAAACACTTCAGTGGAATTTTTTTACTATGGTATTGCTCATCTGAGCAAAAGAGGAATGCTTCTATATTATAAATATTTGATGGAAAGATTTATATGTAGGGGAAAATACTTTTAAAAGTATTTTAAAATAAAAATAGGACTCTTGGCAAGTGACTGAATCAAAAGGAAGGGAAATCTATCTTCTAGATGTTTATTCAATAAGCACTAGAGAGGCTACATACTTTCATAAACAGTGTGGATTAACATTATTTCAACTGTTGATGAGTATTTGCTTGTTAACAACAAAGGCTTTTATAGTGTCACTACTCAAAGCACCAAGCAGGAAGAGTGACAAGTTAGACTGAGTATCAGACAAAAGAGACCTACCCTAACGTATGTGAAAAGATTACTATCCTATTCTGAAGTTTCTCTCCCTGATTTGTGTACTCTGTATCCTCCAAAGCACTTCAACCTTTGGGAAGGGCAGAAAGGTGAGAAAAGTGAGCTGCTAAGGGAGAGAACCGGAGGACATAGTGTGATTTGGATGAATGTCTCTCAGAGGTCCATAGGTAAAGGCTTGGTTCCCAGGTGGTGATACTCAGAGGTGCTGTGGGCCTTTGTGAGGAGGGTGCTATCAGGACCTTCGTTCCTCCTCCTCCCCGCCTGTCCTGGTCCATGACGTGAGCATTTCCCCTACCCCTCACTCTTGTCATTGCCCTCCACCATCACAGGACAGACCCGCGAGCCCACCTGATTTTTGGAGTTGGATCTCCAACCAGTGACTTATCAGACCTCTTCTCCTTAGGAGTTCATTGCTTGGGTAGTTTGCTGTAATAACATGAAGTAACTAAGACTGAATGGGAAGAAAGTGGGGGTGAGGAAATAGTAGGGGTCCTCAGGAGTGGATAGAGCAGGAAAAAACAGTGAATGGAATAAAGGTTTTATGAAAAACAGAGACAAATAAGACAAGTTGAAAATTTTTGTATCATACACAATACACTTACTACTGCCCATCTCAATATGTAATAAACAGCATGTGCCAGGCATAGGTCTACAGCAAGCCCTTCCCTGTCCTCGTCGCAGTCCAGGAAGTTTACATTTGTGATCCCATGAAAAGTTACTGGGATTCTAGCGAGTTAATCCCAAACTACCACTTCCAGTGCGACCCATGGAGCGAACAAAGACACTAAGGCGTATCTGTAGTTATGGGGAGCCGAGGGGTCCTAAGTCCAGCCGTGATGATGGCCGTCCAGAACAAAGGCCTCAATCCAGGGCTGAACCCAGATTTTATTCATTCTTTTTTTTTTTTTTTTTT
>NW_004955458.1:12468864-12486372 GCF_000276665.1 Chinchilla lanigera
TTTTTTTGGTTTTTTTCCGGTACCGGGAACCGAACTCACGACCTTGCACTTGCCAGGCAGGCGCTTTGCCGCTGAGCTAAATCCCCAGCCCCTATTCATTCTTGAGAAAGGGAGTGGCTTGAGGATGAGTGACTGTGAGAACCGTGGGAAGTAGGTGAGTGCCGTGAGCAGGGCCAGGTAGAAGGCCTGAAATCACTTTTGCAAATGCAGAGAGAAGGATCTGCAGAAAGAGTGATCTGTATAGCACAGCTGAGATGGTATCTAATTTGGGGGGTCAGTGCTTCAGCTCTGATGTGTAATCTTTGAAGCCCCAGGAAGTCACAGCCTCTATCCCAAGGCTCGACCCCAGCCAACAGCGTGGAGCATTGGTTCACACATCCCGCCTCATCCGGCCACCTCCAAAAACTACCATCGGCACCTTGACTAGACCGATACGCATTGCTTAAAGCCAGCTGAAGGGATAAGGAAAAGTCCCGGCCAGCTCTGTACACATCAATACATGCAAATAGCATGAGGCTCAGCCAAAATGGAGGCAATTGCTCCTCTTTCAAGGAGAGTCGCCCAGGTGGTCCTCCACATGGGTCTATTATTTTTAATCTATCAAATCACTACACCTTTTAATGGATCTATGGGGTAAAAGTCACAGAAAGCCTGACTGAGAAATTCTCAAAGGGAACAAAGAAGGAAATACGTTGAGCTATTTAACTGAACAGCCTTTCAAGCTAGGCTTTCTTCAGGACTCAAAAAGGTGTCCCTTTCTGAATTGCTCTCTCCTAATTGTAGGAGACTCTAGCAGCTTGCAGTCTCCCTGACCCAGCCCCAAAATGGTTGCCTATATTTATGAGCTAGGTGTATATTTCCGGTTCAGTCAGGCATGGATGGAACTACAGCTTAAACAAAAGGCCCAGAATTTGTTCCCTGTTAGCCAGATTTGCTCTTGTAACCATCCCACGAGCCAATCTGAGTTCTGAGGAATGCAGGGCTTGACCATTTTAAACCAATTGTAGATCAGCCCTAAAACTAATTGGGCCCAATTCCGCCCAAACTAGATTGATGAAAAATTCAAGGCAGCATTAGAAAAGAGGCCAAGAAGAATCTCTGTATGGTATACAAGTGGAAATGGAAAAAAAAGGTAAGTAAGTGGCTACTAAAAAAGCAAAGAATAAGAACGTAGGGTGTTTTGTGATACTAAGTTTGTTAAAAGTACACGTTGACTCTCATACATACTATGCATATGTATGTGTGTATGTGTGCGCGTATCTATACCGAGTTGTAAGCAGAGAAACCAACCTATGCTAATTTAGATAAAAAGGGGATTTTTTTTTAAGGGATTTGACTGGTGCAGAACCTCCTGGGAGCTGGATCTCTTAAGTTGTGCTCTAGCAACTTATTAAATGATGCCAGGAGAAGTCAGCGAGAGCAGGGACAGGCAGGGGTAAATGCACAGCCAGGGTACAATCACATGCCAGCGTATTTTCAGCCCGATCCCAGAGGGGAACATTTGGCAGAACTAACGCTTCGGCGTTGCCCCAACCCAAGCCATGGTAGTGGGTTTTCCTACTCTGCCCCTGTGAGTACTGGGAATGGCTGACCCAGGAGGTGCGTTTCCAGGGCTTGCAGTTGTCTGCACTTTCTGGCAAAAGCTAGCTCCCGAGGCCCGAGGACCACCGCTGAGAGAAAGGCGCACACGCTGGGATGTGGGGAGTGAAAGCACGTGGGGGTGAAGGAAAGGGGAGCACAGAAAATAGTAAAGACGGACCCAGAGAGAACTGGGCAGAGCACACCTACGATGCATTACTTTGGGACAATCCGCTTGTAAACCACACAGCCAGACGCAGTGCTCCAAGACACAGCACACAACTGCCCCCTGCAGAGTCAGGGTGCTCTCTGACGCTCCTGGTGCCCTGCCAGAAGCACTAAGGCACTCTTACTTCCACCTACTGCTATGGGCCCTGCCCCCATCCTCACCAGCACAGATTCCATCTGTCACCTGCTTTTGGAATCTCCAATTTCCAAAGACTAGGGAGCTAATGATAAAGGCTAGGATGTGTGCTTATAGCTCCGCCCCAGGAGATGCCAGGGAAGAGAATATCGGCATTTTAATTCCTATACTGAGAAGCAAGATCTTCTCCAGCAAGTAGAATAATCTCTACTTATATACGGTTTCACTTTCCACCATTTCAGATACCCAGTGTCAACCAAATATTTTATGGAAGAAAATTCCAGAAATAATTCACCAGCTTTGAATAACTTTCATTACAATATATTATAATTGTTCTATTTTATTATATTTATTGCTGATCTGTTACTGCACCTAAGTTATTGATTAAACTTTATCACAAGCATGTATACATAAGAAAAAACTCACAATATATAGAGTTCGGTGCCATCCGCCATTTCTAGCATCCACTAAGATCCTGGAAAATAGCTCCCATAGATAAGGAGGGACTACTGTATTAAGTGGGAATTCTCAAAACAGGGGGCAAATACTGATCTTTTGAGGCCAAAAAAAAAAGAGTAGGAAGTACTCACTACACAAAGACTTATCAATGCATAAAATAACTTAGAATTAACAAAAAATTGTAAGAGAAATTACCTCTGGAGATTGGAACTCACATTGTAGGTAGGTAGGTGGAGGAAGAGTCTTACTTTTCATTTTAGACTTTCTATAGTATTTGCAAATTTTATAGGAGACATAGATTTCTTTTTTAATTTGAAAGAAAATTTACTTTTTAAAGGGACCTGTCCTCTTATTTAGAACTCCTTTTGCTACAGCAAGATGAATCCAACGGCAGAAAACCGTTGTTAAATGATGTACCCTGTCTTTCCTCAAAGAGAGCGCACTCAGGTTTTGAGGCTATCTTTTGTCAAAAAGGTACTGAATTATGTGCAAGTCCCAAGGAATACAAAGACAAAAGACAAGCTCTGTTCTCAAGGAACAAATTAGTGGTTATGGCGAGAAATGGGAATGAGGGAATCCCTGAATCTGTTTGAGTTCGGTTATATTTTCTTAAATATTGATGCAATTTTAGCCAGATGTAAGCGCTTTCGACTTCACAGGTTTTACCTGAGTTACATTTTCTCCCATAAAAGGGAACTAAAAACTATTAGCTGTAAATCTTCATGATAATTTCCAAGTTAAATGATGTTGGTGTCTTTGAAATCAGTTATTATTGAAGTATTTTATGATCTTGAAATTAATTCCTTAAAGATTTCTTTAGAATTAAGTAACATCACCTATGTTTTGTGACATAATGCACCACCCTTTGAGCTACCATTTGTCTTGACCATATTGTAACTGTTTCATAAATCAAAGCTAGACGTCAGGAAGAGAGAATAATTCAGATGCTAGATTTTATACATCTTTATTGCCTATGGTTTTGTGCTAAATCCAGGGCTTAGAAATGTGAACTCCTAGAATGCTTATATTACCATCCACTAAAGGAAGACATATGGATAGCAATAAGTCTTCTGCAATCCAACACAAAACATAGGTGATGTCACTTAATTCTAAAGAAATCTTAGGCAAGTTGCCTATTCTCCTAATGCTACAGCAAGATGAATCCGGCCCTTTGTAATGAGATCACCTTGGCCTTTTGTAATGAGATCACCTCCTCTGCGGCCCTCCTCTTCGGACACTCTGGAGCTCCATTGCTTTAACAAGTCATTCTGCTTATAGTGGCCCGAATAGTTGGCATGAACAATACACTACTCTTCTACGTAGTTATAACTCTGATTTGGAATTAATTTACTCCATAAACCAAGCTTGAAATCCACTCTTAAATTCTGACATATAACATGGTGGTTAAAGCAGCGGTTTCCAATCTATGCTTTGTGGAACGCTAGGGCCCCTCGTAGGTGCCTAGAATCAGTGAGCGGTACTGGCTGAGAGGGAGGCTGAAGGGCTGGCTTTCCACAGCAGTCCTTCCTTGCCATGGCTCAATGCCCTTCCTCTGTTCACTTTCTATATGTTGGGCTTCAGGGTAAAAGTTTGGGAAAAATCTTTGAACCATAAAAAAGACTTTAAATTTAAGATGTGCATTTTCCTCAGCTCAGAAATATAACTTTTTGCTATGGTTCGGATCATAAACGTCTCCCAAAGACTCACATGCTAAATGATTGCTCACCAGCTGTGCTACTGTTGGGGGCGGGGTGATGGGGCCTGTGGGGCCTGGAGCCCAGAGGAAGGAAGGGAAGTTACTGCGCTCTGTCCTTGAAGGAACTGTTGGAACCTGGACCACTTCCTCTCTTTCTCTTTGCTTCCTGGCTGCTATAAGATGAGCACTTTCTGTACCATGATGCACTGCGTCACCACAGGCCCAAAACCGTGAGCCAAGTGATGCTGGACTGAAGTCTCGGAAACAGACAAAATAAATGTTTCCTTCTTATAAGCTGATTATCTCAAGCGTTTTGTCAGAGCAATGTAAATCTGACTAACAGACTTTTGGAAATCATTCTGCAGAAATGCTTGCATACATGTTCAAAGATGTATGCACTGGAACTTCATCATTGTTTTATAATAGCAGTAGACTGAGAACAATCTAGCATTCTTCAATAACAGTCAGTCTATGATATTAGCCTACCTAGGGATACGATACAGCCGATAAAATGCATGGTGAGAACTTTAGGACACATTATGCTTTGAAAAAGCAAGTTTCAACACAATTTATATAGTATGGGCCCATTCACAAAACAAAGATGTACATACACCTGTAGACACATGCAGATGCTGGAGACATGCACTGATTATTTCCAGGGTTACCTCTGGGGAAGATAATATATACAGCTGGTAGGCCAGTAAAGAGGAACTTTTATATCAAAGCTACATGTTTCATGTTTTACTCTAGATATTTTTGACTTGTTTGAATTTTCTAGAATGAAATTTTAAGTACAGCTTGTGAACAATATTAAAGCAAATATTTTGACAAGAGTTTGAAATCCACTGAGCTAAATCATAGACTAGTGAGGCCATGAATATGTGCCTTTTTCCTGCATAGCCAACTGTCTTGGCCTGCTTTTCGCTGCTATGACAGAATATCACAGAGTGGCAATTGGCAATGAGCAGAAATTTACTGCTCTCAGTTCCGGAGCCTGGAAGATCCAAGGCGCTGGCACATTTGGTGATTCTGATTCCACAAGGGCATCTTGCACACTGGGTTCTCCAGGAGAGAGGGACACTTTGCTCTCACAGAACAGAAGGAGAGAGCAAAAGAAGGCAGAAGGCAAAAGAGAGAAGGAGGCCAAAATTGTCCTCTTATGATGGCAAAATTCCACCCACAAAGACCCCGACCACAAACCACAGCGGCAAGTGACCATCACACGCAGAAAACCTGCTCTGGTGAAGACCACACTCAGCGGCCCTCGCCGGCTTTCAAACACATTTGCCATTTGTCAGAGTCCAGACCAGGGAGAGGGCGCCTGGCCTACCACTTCCCAGCTCATAATGTACCTCTTGTTGGCAGATTAGTGGCTTCACCCTTTTGTTTTACTATAGTTTTATTAAGATATCATTTGCACAGAACAAAATTCACCCATTTATGCTGCTTTTAAATATACCCACACAGTTGTGAAATCATCACCATAATCTACTTTTTTTTTTTTAAATTTTTTTTTTTTTTTGGTCTTTTTTTTGAGACAGGGTCTTGCTATGCAGTTCAGGCTGGCCTTGAACTCACTTTGTGGCCCAGGCTGGTCTTGAACTCACATCGATCCTCCTGCCTCAGCCTCCCGAGTGCTGGGATTACAGGTGTGCACCACCATGACTGGCTCAACCGTAGAACATTTCTATCATTCCAAAAAAGAAGGCCCTTTGCCCACCGCCAGCCACTCATCATCACGCCCTCCGTTCTCTCTACAAACCACGAATCGCCTTTCCGTCTCCAGAGATTTGCCTGATATTTTGTATGAACAGAATCACGAATCAGTTTGCAAAATTTTTTCAAGGGTTTTCCATGCTGTAGCTTGTGTCAGTACTCTATTCCTTTTTACCGCTGAGTAATAGTCTCTTGCCTGAATATAACACATTTTGTTTACCGGGTTAACAATTGCTGGATGTTTGTGCTGTTTTTACTTTTTGGCTGCTATGAACAGAACTACTGTGAACATTCCTACATAAGTTTTTGTGTGGCTGTATGCTTTCATTTTTATTCATCATCATCATCATATATACATAGGGTCATATGATAATTCTACTCTTAATATTTTAAGGAATTGTCAGACTGTCTTCCAAAACAGCTGAGTCATTTCACAACAACAACAGCAATGTATGAATGTTCCAGTACCTTATATTCCCGCCCGCACTTACTTTACCTGTCTTTTTTTTAATCACAGTCATCCTAGTGATGATGAAGCTCTTCAGGGTTACCCACTTGAATTACTCAGGCTTCTTCTCCAATAGGACTGCATAACAAACCACTTCAGAATCCAGTGGCTGAAACCACTGGCATTTACATCTCTCTTGCGGGTCTGCATGTTGACTACAACTGCTCATTTCTTCTTCCAAGAGATTTCACTCAGAGAAGCTAAGTGCCTCTTTTGCAGCCTCCCCGATCCGTAGCTGGGGTGCACCCCATGGTGAAAAGCTGCTGCGGATTTCTGTAAAAGTTTGATTTCCTGGTTGTTTTCTTCTTATTGTTTTGTCTAGTAACAGACATGAAACTAGGTATGGAGTACATTAACCACGAGGTGCTCATACAGATAAAAGCTACATGCTAAGAACTAGGCACAGAACAGAAGAAGGAACCAGAACCCAAATAATATCACGGAGTTCTGCCCCTCCTGCTTTGCCCACTTCTGGAGCTTGGTTATGTCGCAGTCTTGCTGATAAGGCACCAGCACCTTTACATTCGCTGTCAAGTAATTTATAAACTCCTTAGTATGGCATTTCAGCTTTCCCTAAATTTCTAATTTTCATCTTGTGATTACTATTTCGTCCCTCACCAGCTACTCACTCAAGATCTGCTCCTTGTCTTTCTCTCCCCTTCCCAGAAAACAACGCTGGTAGCCTAAGTCCTGGAGCATCCCTTGTGGACCTCGGGCAAAGGACGCATGACGTAAGAACGCCAGGAGAAAAGAGAAGCAGGGCAGGGAGTTTCTGCCCATCTTCGCTCTGCTTTGGAGCCTCCGCTTTGGCAGCGGTGACATTCCTCCCCGGCTTCATCTCACACCAGACAGCACTTCCAGGGCACCCACATCTTCAGCACTCTTTCCTCCCCTACCGCCTCCCCTGAGCCTCAGACCGTGGCTCCTCAGCACTGCTCGTGTTTGGGTCCCTCGATATCTCCCTTTTGTTCCGAGAACACTGCCCAATCTCACACAAGTTCCTTGCATTGAAATGCCTTCACAAGAACCATCTGCAGTGAATTGTTTCCAGCTGGCATCTGACTTACCAGTAAAACCTCTCCCGGTACACGCACTTGAGGTTTGCATTTCAGCAGCTTTTCTCACAGTCCTCCCTCTGCTCGAAAGCCCTTTGCTCCCACCTCCAGCTCCGGCCGTCCTCCGAGGCTGTCACAGACATCACTGTGCCCAAGTAGCCTTCTTTAATCCCCACACCCCAGGAAATCTCTTCTTCCTTGAGCTCACTCAACACATACTTGATGGTGATTATCTTTTTCTGCTTCAAATTACACTGACTTACGTACATGTAACTCTGGCCAGTTTGTAAACTCTTTGAAGTCTGAGCCCATGTCCAGGTCTGATTTGTTTTTGTTTTTCCCCCTCTCCTTTTTTCGTTCCTCCCTAACCTTTGCTTCCCTCTCCTAAACGCACCTGAAACAAGGCTTTTCACTATGTAGGTGCTCTATCATTCATTCTTGTTACTTCTTACGACTCCCTTTTAGTACTGTAATAGGTACCAGTACAATGGATACTTTACAAAAATATGGAAATTATGGAGCAGGCTAAAATTTTGCTTTGGTCATAATGCATTTGTTACACATAAAACAGGCAACATTTACCTGTGAGACACAGTTATCCCTTGGTATCTGCAGAAAATCAGTTCCAGAACCCCCTGTAGATAACAAAATCTGCTGAAATCTTCTATATAAAATGATCTCATATTTATCTAGAACCTACACACATCCTCCTATTTACTTGAAAACATCTATTTTACTTATACCTGAAATATTGTAACTGTTATGGAAATAGTGGTTACACTGTATTGCTCAGTGACTACAAAGAAGAATGTCTGTGTATGTCCAACATAGATGAAATTTGTTTTCAAATATGTGTAACAGTAGTTGGTTGAATCCCCAGATGCACAACTGTTAGATAAGGGAGGGCAGCTGTATCTGATAGAAGACTATATTCACTGAAAAAAATTTCAGGTGAACTAGGCATGGTGGCACATGTCCTTTAATTCCAGCACTCTGGGAGGCTGAGGTAGGAGGATTATCAAGTTTGAGTCCAGCCTGTGCAATTTAGTGATTTCAGGCAACTTTCAAAAATTTAAGAACTGGGGATGTAACTCAGTTGGAGGTCCCTAGGGTCAATCTCCAGTAACCACCTCCCCACCAACTCAAATTTCATATACTAAATCTGATGATCTACCAATCTATCAGGGGTGTCAAAGAAAAAATCATAGATGATCCAGTATCTATTTGTAACTGAAGTTACCTTCCACTATGGATTTGTATTAGCATAAACTGTTACCTTCTAATCCAGTGTTTTAAAGCTCTGCTCTGTGAAGTTCTATAGGTTGTTTCCAAGAGGGGGACATGGGTAAAAAGTTTCTGGTAGGTTTTCACTTGAATAAAGTGATCTAGTCTTCAAAAAGCGGGAAAACAATTTATCTAATCTCACGTCCTGCCCAGACACGTCCACAGTGCCTGTTCGTTCAGTGGCTAAGCTTCTGCCTCCACTAACTGTGAATTCACTTATCACTCGGTCAGATCACGCAGTATGTTTCCAGAAAGTTCTATCTTATATTTGGCTGAAACCTGAGGACCCATCATTCTTTCTCTTGGAGCAATAAAAATTGAGTCTAAATTCACCTTCTCAAATGGCAGCAGTTTAAGATGGTGATCACATTGCCACAAGTCTCTCTTCAGGCTAAAAATACTCATTTCCTTCAAATGCTCTTCATGGGACATGTTTGGAAAGCCCATTTTGGTTCCTTGTTATCTTTCAATATTCTTCTTCAAACATGATGCCTGGAATGATAAATAGTTTTCCTTGTGTATGTCGACTAGAACAGAATATAGTGATATTCTTACCATCATTGCTCTGGGTCTTTTAAAGCCAGTCATGGGCACTTCTGGTTTTTGGTACAGTGTATAAAGAGCTTCAAAGTTACCACTTTGTTCTAATGATAGACAATAAGCTAAATAAATGGGAAAGAAGTATGAGAAGTATGGAGGGACAGATAGCAGGGCAATGAGAATCAAAATTTACTAGAACAGAAACCTCGGCAGGAACCAGCAACAGGTCAGAAAACATGAAGTGTACTTAGGGGACTGCTGGAGGCTCAGCGAGGGAAGCCTGAGAATTAAAAACGTCCAGGGGTTCCCAGACTTTGGTAAGGTTCACCTGTAGCAGCTATACTCGCTCCTCAGTGGGGTCCTGAAAAATATCCTTATGCTTTGCTGGGATGCGGGAAAGAAACAATCTTGAAATACATTCTGCTTTTGTTTTTAACAGAAACTGCTTTACCAGAGCCCAATCCACAGGCATTTCATTAGAACCTAACCTACATGAGGTGCCAGCTGCCCGCGACCATGGAACTGACAAGCATTTGTGCAGCTCACAGACCAGGGGGCAGTCTCGCCAGAGGACTGCAACCAGAACCGAGGATTGTACACTGCTTCCCCGCCCTCTGTACTTCCCCACCATAGCACCGACGGCCTCTTTACCGCAGTTCCTTTTACCTAGTAGATCATGTACTTTTCAACAAAAGGTTGCATGCAAAAAAGGAGGCAAAAAGCACAGTTTAAAGGGCTGAGTAAACACTAGAACCGGAATCAGATACAGAAGGAGACTTGGAATAATCAGGCCAAGAAATTAAAAAATAAAAACCTGACTATGACTAATATGTGAAGGACTTTAACAGAAAGAGCAGTGTGTATTCAAGAATAGATGGATAACATGACCAGAGAGATGGAAATTTTAAAGATAAACACAAAGAAGGAAACTCCTAGTGGATTCATTCAGAGACCAGACGGTTGAGGAAGGAGTCTCTGAACTTGATACTATGGCAATAGAAACTTTTAAAATTGAAACGCAGAGAAAACAGACCGAACAGAGTATCCCTGACAAAACAAATACCCATGAGCTGTGAAACAACTACAAAAACTATAACATATAGATACACAAAATAAAGATACCAGAGTAAGAAAAACAGAAAACAGTGACTAAAAATTTCCCAGGAATTGATGTCATACACCCGATCACAGGTCTTAGGAAGCTTAGAGAACACCTAAAAGGATAAATGCAGACAAAACAAAACCCAAGCCTAAACATATCATACTGAATGATCTGGAAAACAAAGATAAAGAAAAAACATTGAAACAAAACAGAGGAAAAAACAACTTGCCCATAAAAGAACAAAGATAAGAGTTATACTGTCTTTCAAAAACATGCAAGCAAGAAGGAAAGGTAATGAAATATTTAAAGTGTTGAAAGAAAACCCTGCAGACCTAGATTTGTGTACCCTGTAAAATTATCCTACAAAAGTGCAGGAGAAATAAACACATTTTCAGGAAAGTAAAATTTGAGACAATTTGATGTTAACACAACTTCCCTGCAAGAAGTTATCCAGAGAAGGAAAATGGTATTGCTCAGAAACTCTGATCTGTATAAGGAAAAGAAGTCACTGGAGAAGGAAGTAGGTCAAAGCAAAATAAAAACATTTGTTTTTCTTATTCTTAACCATCCTAATTGATAACATTTTGGTCAAAATAATAATAGCAACAATGCATTTGATTTCACATACATGCACATTTATATAGACACATATACATGCTTACAAAGTCTTATGTATAAGTGAAATAAATGACAGAACAGTCAAGGGACGAAGGGAGGTGTTAAGAATATTTAGTTATTATAAGGTATCTGCACGATCTCTGAAGTGGTACAGTGTTGTCTGAAAGTGAGCTTGCACTTGTTATGAATATACAAGCAAGCTCCAAGACAACTAGTCAACAAAGTAAAATAAAGAAGTACATACAACTGATATGGTATGAAAAAAAGAAAGTAGAATCATATAAAATGCTCAACCAAAACCACAAAATGAAGAAATAGAGTAGAAGAACAAACAGAAAATAAAAATAAATATCCTTTATCTAATTATATTTGTAATCACTTGAACATCTATCTATACTGTAAATGCCCTAACTAGAAAATTAAAGTGGATCAAAAACTAAATCTTAATTATATGTCTACAAGAAAGTCACTGGAAACATAAAGATATATGTAAGTGAAGGGATGGAGAAAGATACACAGTACTCCCAAGAAAGTAGGAAGACTTGTATTAGTTTTAGACACAGTAGACTTTAAGTAAGAAAAGTTATCACGGATAAAGGGGCCATTATCTAACCAAAAAGGAGTCAATTCTCCAAGAAGACATAATATGTCTACCTTAACATGTATGTGCCTAACACGTGAACATCATACTACACGAGGTTAAAATTCATGTTGCATAGAACTGCTAGGAACATTGATGATTTCTCCATCATAATTGGAGATTTTAATACCCTTCAATTAGAAATGGATGCAGCAGGTAAGAAATCCAAGAAGAGAAAGTTGAACTCAGCTATCAGTTAAATAGACATAACGTAGACCTATAGAACATTCTAAAGTAGTGGAATTATTCTACTGTATTCTAAAATAGTAGAATTCTTTTCAAGCTCACAATACAACACTCTCCAAGGTGGACCACATTTGCGGCCATTAAACACATGTTAACACATATAAAAGAATAGAAATAATGTAAAATCTGCATTCAAATCACAACGGACTCAAACCAGAAATCAATGAGCTAGAAACATAGCTGGAGAATCCCAATAAACTTGGAGAATGTCTACAAAAAATCTACAGTTAACATCACACTTGTTGAGAGATTTGAGTCTCATTAATCTCAGGAACAAAGCAAGAATGTTCCCTCTCACCACTGCTTTTCAACATGTCCTGAAAATCCTAGCTAATTAACCCTAACATGGAAAGAAAATGAAGGGTATACAAGAGAGAGAAATAAAAATGTCTTTGCAGAATACATGATTATCGATACAGAAATTCTAACAATCTTGACAGAAAAGTTCCTGGAACTAATAGGTAATTATAGCAAGGTTATAAGATACAAACCTATTAGACAAAAGAGTATTGCTTTCTTATAGGACGGCAACAAGAAAGTTGGAAGAGAAACTAATAGTGTATTACCAGTTGCATTAACACCTTCAGAATAAATAAATCTAATAAAATACCTGTAGGTTTGTGTGAGAAAACCAAAGAACTCTTACGAAAGTTATCAAAGCCTTAAATAAATACTGAGACAGTTTATGTTCATAAGTAGGAAGATTTTCTATCACCAAGACTTCAGCTATTCCCAGGGTGATTGCAGGTTGAAGCAATCTTAACCCAGACCCCAGGAATTCATTTTGTAGATATCAACAATCAGATTCTAAAGTTTCTATGAAGAAGCAAAGGATCCAGCAGAGTCAACTCAATATTTAAGGAGAATAACATATCAGACAACTACATGATTTGACTTCAGGATTTATTACAAATCTATAATAACCAAGGCAACGTGTGACCAGTGAATAAATAGACAAATAGTTCAGAAGAGCGGAATAGATAGCCGAGAAAGAGACAGCCCATTTAAATACTGCCAACCAGTCCTTGACAAGGCAGCAAAAGTAATATGACAGCAAAGATAACCTTTTCAACAGATTGTACTCTAACAATTTTCACCCATATGCTAAAAAATTATTATTATTTTTTTTTTCTGGTACTGGGAATTGAACTCATGACCTTGGGCTTGCCAGAAAGGCGCTGTGCCGCTGAGCTAAATCCCCAGCCCCCTAAAAAATTAAATTTGGATACAGACCTTACAACCTTCACAAAAATTAACTCAAGATCATCAGAGACTTAAGTGTAAAATGCAAAACTATGCAACTCTTAGAAGTAAACATAGGACAACTAAGTGACCTTGGGTATGGCGAGACATTTTAGCTATAACACCAAAGACACAATCCATGAAGGAAATAATTTCTAACCTATACCTCTGCTTGAGAAAACATGTTACCATCTAGAGAATATTTGGAAAACTCACATCTGATAAAGGTATGGATTATCCAAAATACAAAATATTTTCAAAATTCAACTATAAGATAATAAACAATCTGATTTTAAAATGAGAATAGGACCTTTCCTAGATATCTCACCAGAAAGATATACATGTGGCAAGTATACATATTAAGAGATGTTTAGCTGTAGATCTCCAGGTAGTTGCAAATTGAAGCCACAAAGAGATACCACTGTATACCTATTAGTATGGCCGCAATCCAAAACCACAGCAACAAAAGTTAGTGAGGATGTGGCACAAGAGAAACTTGCATTTCTTGCTTGTCAAAACATAAAGCGGTAATTGTACATTACTCTGGAATACGGAGCGGCAGTTTCATACAAAGGCACATACACTTATACCATACAATCCAACAGTTACTTTCCTTAGTAGTTGATGTCTTATACCTACACAAAAATCTTCAGACAGTGCTAAAAGAAACTATTCACAATTGTTAAAAACTGGAAGCAACTAAGATGCTCTTCAGTTTATAAGCAAATAAATGTATTGATACATCCAGGCAATAGAATATTATTCAGCACTAAAAAGAAATAAACTGTCAAGCTATGAACAAACAGAGCAAAGAGAAATGATACTACCAAGTAAAAGAAACAAATCTGAGGAAGATGCCTATTCTATATCCCAATGATATGAAAAGCTAGAAAAACCAAAACTATGAAGACAATAAAAAGATTAATTGCTGTCGAGGATTAGTGGTGAAGACGGGATGACGAGCAGAACACAGAAGATTTTTAGGGCAGCGGAAGTATTCTGCACGATACCACCATGGTGGCTATGTCATTACACATTTTTCAGAACCCACAGAATGTACATCCACAAGCACAAGCATGAACCCTAGTGTAAATTATGGACTTTGGAGAATGTGTCAATGTACATTAGCTGTGACAAACGTAACACTTTGGTGCTAATGTCCACATTTGGGAAGGGTGTGTGTGTGTGTGTGTGTGTGTGTAATCAGGGGTCATGTGGGGCTCCTCTGCACTTTGTGCTCAATTCTGCTATGAACCTAAAACTGTTGTTGTTGCTTTTGTCTTTTTGAGACAGGGTCTCTCCATGCAGTTCAGGCCGGCCTTGAGTTCACTTTGTAGCCCAGGCTGGTCTTTAACTCACGAGGATCCTCTTGGCTCGGCCTCCTGAGTGCTGGGATTACAGGCGTGCACCACCACCCCAGGCTCTAAAACCGTTTTAAAAATAAGGTCTATTAATGTTTTAAAAGCCAGTCACATTATGACTTAAGCTAAACATGAGCTGATTGAATCTTTTATTGAATTAACAATTACATTTGACTATAAATGACAGAGAATTAAAAGTCTAATAGAATTTATAAGTGACTTAAACAAGATCAATGTTGAGTTTTTTCTTGCAAATTAAGTCTAGAGGTAGGCAGGTCAGGACAGGCATAATAGCCCATGTGGCATAACAGCTCATTCTATGTCTGTCTCCCTGCTTTACTAGTGTTAGAATGTAGCTTCCATTTTCAAAGTTACCTCATGGTCTGTGATGGCTCCTGCAGCTTTAGCTATCATGCCTACATTCTGGACAGGGAGGGACACTGGGAGAAGCCTCTAGTTGAGTCAGTCTCTTTAAAGGGGTTTCCTAGAAGTAATTTCCAAAGACTTCTGCTTCTACTTCATGGATAAGTCCACTCTAGAAGGGAGATAAGGACATGTAGCTCCACTGTTGGGCATATACTGTCATATTCAACATCATGGGTATTCTTTTACTCAATTAGAAGTGTAGAATGGAGACTTGGTGGGACAGTAATATCTGGTTCTTAGTATCACTTCTAAACATACGAATTATAACCAAAAAAAAAAAAAGAGAAAAAAGGGGCTGGGGATTTAGCTCAGCGGCAAAAGCGCCTGCCTGGCAAGCGCAAGGTCGTGAGTTCAGTTCCCGGTACTGGAGAAAAACCAAAAAAAAAAAAAAAAAAAAAAGAATTATTTTTAAGTCACTGATTTCCCTTTGAAACAAATAACATACTTCATATTTACCTTCACACATTATATTACGATTTGTTGAAATATTTTTAAACCCTACTTGGGCATCAGTAGACTTAACTATCATTTCTACCTTTAGGACATCTAAAATTTTGAAAATTATACCAGGATGCTGATGGAAGAGACCACCTTTGAAACTGATGTCAGCACAAAGGAATGCGTAACATCCAAGCCATATTTCTCCAGCTTTCCACAAGGATGTCATAAAAATTTTTATCAAAAGCTTACTCAATTCCAGGTGTTCTATATCTATATATATATATATATATCAATGCATACATAAAGCCATTAGAAAGGGTTTTAGAAGAACATTCAATATGAAAGTATTCATGATGTATTAGATTAAAAATAGGCTATGAAATCAAATTAAAATTATGAATCTATATTTGTTTAGAAGAATTAAAATGTTTCAGGGTGGTCACTAGGTGGTAGGATAACTAGGTAAATTTGTTACTTTACCTTTCTATCACCTGTGTTTTCAAATAAGCATTTTCTACTACGTTTACAAGAAAAAAGAAGTAAAAGCTAACTGATTATAAAAAAAAAAATAGGTTCTTCCAGAAGTAGTGTGAAGGGCAGATTTTGGAAATGTAAGAAAGAAGCGAGGAGACCAGGAAGACACTGAAGTGATCCAAAGGTAAATCAAGACAGCCCTGACTAGAGAAGTGACTGTGGAAACAAAGCAGCTGGAACAAGAACTATTCAGAGAGCAGAACTAGAGGGACTTGATGATCTTTAGATATGGAAAGAAAAGGAGGATCCAGAATGATTCTTCAGTGTAATTTCCAGTGAAGAGTGATTTACAACAAAGCAAATAACTCATTCAAGGTTTTCATTTTATTTTCCCATTTCGAGTTATTAATTAGGATAAGGGAAATAAAAGGCAAAATTAGTTTTGAGAGGAAATGTGGGACAGATCCTATACCAGTCCAATAAATCCATCCAAAAACATAGTTCCTGAAGAACAGAACCAATATATATTTTACTTATGAATCCATATTTGGGGCAGAGCTCCGTAAAAGTCTCATCTATCTGCTCTACTCTCCAACAGCCTGAGTTGGCTTAAAAATGGCTGTTGCAGAGACCTTGAATTACCCGAATGTTCGTGCTATCACTGTCAGGCAGCTCGCAGAAAGACTCACATAATTCTCTGTCTCTCCCTCTCTGTATCTCTGCTGCTGCCTCTGTCTCTAGCTCTGAGTGACCGCCTAACACGGTCCCTTCAGTGTGGTAGCTTCAAGGTAGCTTCTTGTAATTGGCTCCAGGATTCCAAGTGCAAGAGGGGGAGAAAGGAACTCAGGAGAGAGTCTGCGATCAGGCAATCGTACTGTCCTTGTCTTACCTAACCTCCAGAATTATGTACCCTTACTTCCACTGCCTTTTTATTTCTTACAAGCAAATTAATTAAGCTGACCCTTATCCAAGGAAGGGGATATGAGATTCCACGTTTTGTGGGAGAAATGTATAAAAAATTTTAAATGCTTTTCAAAACTGCCAACAATGAAGTTGAGCTGTGTTTTGGATGTCTTAGCCTCCATTCCCAGAAAACAGAGCCTGCCCAAAGGCCAGTGAAAGTAAGGACAGGTAGAGTGAGGCAAGGAGGACAGACAGCAATTCAAGGTGATGCATTTTCATGCTGACCACTGCTCCGCTACGAGTCCAGAATGGCAAGGCAAGATAGGGGTGGTGCAACCTCAGGGGTCCTCTCCAGGTGGAACACACGAGGTACCTGTTCTTTGCAGCAGTTCATAAATGGAAAAGGAGAGGATGTTCATAAGGTCTAATTTCCCTGGTATTTGCTGGCCATTGTGGCATAACAAATTGCCATCAACTTAAGAGGTTTAGAATATCATTGAAATACTACTTACTACCTTATGGTTTTGTAGGTCAGAAGTCAAGCACGGAGCAGCTGTGTTCCCTGCTTGGTGTGCAGCAGTGCTGAGATCAAGGTATTGGCCATGCTGAGTCCCTGACTAGGGGCTCCGGACACCATGAGATTAAATGCCCAAACTTGTTCTTCTCGTTGGCAGTTGTCTAAAATCCGCTCTCAGCTCCTCAGGATCCGCCTTCCTCACCACAGGTCCCTTCTGTCTTCAAACTGGCAAGAGTGAGTCAAGGGGCTGGGGATTTAGCTCAGTGGCAAAGTGCCTGCCTGGCAAGCGCAAGGTCATGAGTTCGGTTCCCGGTACCGGAGAAAAACCAAAAAAAAAA
>NW_004955458.1:12491647-12494101 GCF_000276665.1 Chinchilla lanigera
CCGGCGCCCGGGCCGCGGCTCTTTCTTTCTCCCGCCTCCCGGCGCTGCCCGCGGGGAGGAGGCTGGCGCCGCCGCCCCCTTGGCGCCCTCCCCGAGCTCCCGGTGGCCCAGGGCTCGTCCCCTCCCGACAAAGCCCGGGCGTTCCTGGGGTCCTTAAACGCCGAGCGCGGCCGCCAGAGGTGGCCGGAGAGGGGGCTGCGGCGAAGCCGAGGCCCCGCGCACGGGGTGAACTCGCTCCGCCGGGGCGCGCAGGCAGGAGGGTCCGGGCGAGTGCACGGTAGCTGGGTCAGCTCCTCGCCGGGCGGCCCGTCCTCCTTTTGCTCCTGGGTCCAGGCCTCAGAGCTGCAGACTTTAAACCGTTCTTCCCAGGACCCGCGGTTGGGGCCCGGGAGGGGACGATCGAGGGGCGCCGCGGACCCCGCGGAGTGGAAGGTTTTGTCTGCGGATGCAACCAATTAAGCGTGCAGCCGGCTCTTGCAGAGCTGCGCGCAGCGCCCAGGGCGGGAGGGGTGGGGGTCGCTCGCTGAAATTTCCAAGCCTAGGCGGGGAGGGCCGGGTGGGACAGAGCTATTGAGAACGCGTACACTTCACTTCCTCGGTGTTTAAAACTTCTCTTTCGTTCCTTTCCCTTAAATCGCTTCCCTCCTGGCAAATAGATCAAATGCTCTAGAATCCCAAAGCTACACGAGAGCAAGGTGGGGAACTTGAACAGCGTTTGCTTGCCAGGGCAGCTTAGAAAAGCGGAGAGAGGGCTGTACCTTTTTGAATCCCTCAAAGGAAACAAGCCAACCTAGAGGCCCCTGAGTTTTCCCGCTCTGCGCAAGCGACACTTCTGAGCACGTTTGGACCCTGTTTTACACCTCCCAGGAAGTCTCTGCGCTACCTCCCTGTGTCCCACTGCACCTCCGCTGATTGCAGCCCCCACACACACTTAAAAAAAGCGCTAAAAGAAAACGCGGTGGGGTCTGGAGGTGATTGGAGGTCTTACCTTTCAGGGAAGGCAGAGTTCACAAAGAAAGAGAACTGTGTCCTCGATGTGTTTGCTCGGGACGTAGTCGCGGGCGCTAGTCTCCCACGAAAGCTGGGAAAGACCTTCCCCAGAGCCTCTCAGTAAGATGCGAATTTTCATTGAGAACTGTAATGCACTTTAATTAGTCTCGTTTAACCACCGAATCTGAATGAAATCTGAATGGATGGTTCACAAGGTAAATACTTAGGATCAGGACTATTAATCATCACATTTTCTTAACCACTTGGGTATTTACTGCTTGACGCAGGAGCCATTTAAAGTTCTGCGGAATTTAGCGCTTGTTCCAATTTCTCCCGCCCCAGGACTCCCAGTCCCCTGCACACTTCCTCCTGCCATTTCTCTCCAGTCTACCCCCTGCGTTTTCTCAAAAGAAAGTTTGGAAGCAAACATGTTTATTTTTATAAAAAAAGATACCTAAAGTTTGACTGGAGACCATGTATGTCTGCCTTTCGGAAAGGAAGTGGAGAATTGAAGCAATTATCTAGATAATTCAAGCAAAACCTCCCACCTCAGATTTACCATAATTATTTGGAAATTTTAGAGGGAATAGAGTTAATTTGAGCTGAAGAACTTGGATAATTGCTCCAATGTTTAACTCAATGTGTCGATTGCATTCTAATCGACCTGGAATGCAGGTATGCGTAGCAGATTAAAAGCCACTTTTAAAACGGGAAATTGTTAGAATAGGTACAATACTGAAATCTCTATGATGCTAGCTTCGTATTTCTGTTGTTTGAAATGCTAGTATAATCGACAGTGATAGTCACCTAAAATGCTTATTATTTCGGTACATTGTAAAATGCACATCCTTATAAATTTTATGCCTTAAAATGCATGATTTTCTTCCTAAAACCTGCAACCTTTTCAGGCTCTGCTGCCCTTTTAGATATGAAATAGAACCTAGTCTTCCTATGCAAAATAGTTTCCACCTTGAAACCTTGGATTAAAAGTGTAGTTATTTCCTCTCTCCGAAAACTTTGTACCATCCTCGTTTATCCTTGAACTGAATGTGTTCCAGCAGCTCTGCTGAGCAGAAAGTACAGCTATGGAGTCACGGTCAATTTCTTTCACACGGTCTCGCCACAACAGCATCTTTCTCCCCCCACAATTAGGAGCCAACCTGTGAGCCCTCTCCTAAGAGACCCCGGGGAAGACCCAAAGGCAGCAAAAACAAGAGTCCCTCTAAAGCAGCTCAAAAGGTGAGAATTCTCAAGTCCTGTCCTCACTGCATCAATGCCTGTAAGAACTGCCCTGTATTTTCTCCCATTCTACATGTACACTGAAGGGTTTGTCCTAGGTGGGTAACTCAAGACACATTTTCTACATTGGACATTAAGTAGGAGTTAATTTGTTTTGTAAGTGAACACTGAACATGAAAGGTTCAGGAAGATGCTTACAGTGTTATATTTAAGCAAACAAACAAA
>NW_004955458.1:12494201-12498384 GCF_000276665.1 Chinchilla lanigera
AAAAAAAAAAAAAAAAAAAAAAAAGAGTGAGTCAAATCTTTCTTGACTTGCAAATCTCTAACTTTGTCTCCTAAGCTGAGGCAGAGAAAGCCCAGCTTTAAACACACGATTAGGAGAGGCTTCTCGAGTAATAACTTCTCTGTTAAGTCATTTTCCCTAACTTAACATATGCGATTTAACACAAGCTCATCTCTGAAGTAAAATATAGCATTATAGTTCTGGAGATTTTGCATATACATGCACAGAAGCTGGGGCAAGAGGAAATCTCGGGGTCAGTTTTAGAGTTCTACTTACCATACTTCTCATGTCTAAACTGATCTCATAATCTATGTTCATCCTGCTCTTCAAATCTGATTGATAACATAGAAAACCAGATTGGGGCTGACAGTATAATGTCAATACATAAAAAATGGAAATAAAGCTCTTCCATTTCGGTTCTGCTATTCACTTTTGTCAAAAAGAATGTTCAGTGATTCCTGGAACATACTAAATGCTCAATAAAGAGTTGTTGAATGAGCTGTGGCCCGGAGAGAGGAGAATAAACATTCAAAAGGGTAAATGGAAGAGGTTAATCATAATAGGTAGATTTTAAACGAGCACTATTTGTTTTAGAAGAGATTCTCTTTAGTTCTAGATTAATTACACTCCTGAGTCCTGAAGAGAATAATAGGTGAGATTCTTGCAAAACCAAACCAATCTGTAATGAATTCATTTAAAACCAATGTTTGTTGATAGATGAGTGAATAAATACATTTTTTTGGTGATTCTTTGACTATTAAAGTATGAAGCTTGCCTAAAGTGGGGGAAAAAAACCCTATCCACCAGTGTATATTCATTTATAGTAATACTACAGGAAAGCTCTTAGAGGTAGTTTCATCTACAATTTATTATACAGTAAACACTTAAAGAGACATAATGTCTAAATTTTGAGTTTCAGCAGTGGAAATGAGCTTGTTTGAAAACATGTGGGATATTTTTCCAGCCAAATTAAAATGCAACTCTCTGAAGGCAAGCAAATATATTTACTTTGTATTGAGTTTCTATCTACATTTCATGTCTCTCTATATATATACATATTCGGTTTAATTTATATTTGTTATATATTTTCTTTGACTATATAGATTTACTTTCAAAATACCTGCTTATAATAAATCTCAGTAGTAAAACATTCATAATTCATTTAATCCATTATAAATCTGAGAAATCCCTAAATTATTCCTTAATTTATGAATGTATTAAAGTGTAAATATTATGTGATATAGTGTGAGAACCTCAATCTATTACATATGAATGTCTTTTTAGTCAAACTAATTGTGAAGGTATTTTAATATATTTATGATTTTCTCATCCTACATGGTATATTTTATAAAATAGTAGCTTTATTAAAAGTACTTTTGCTATAGCAATAAATTAGTAAGTGATGAGCAAAAGTCTATTTTGAAATGAATACTACGTAGACAAAACTGCTACTAAAAAAGGTTCTAGAAATGCTGCTTGCAGTCAGAGAATATACATGCAAGTTTCAAATACTGATGCAGTTAGAAAGCAAAATATTATACATGGTTTATAGTCTGTTAGAACTCAAAGCACCCTCAGAGATTATTCTTATCTTTCATTTTAGAAATGAAGACCCTGAGATAGAAAGAGGAGAAATGATTTGCTAAACATCACAGTAATTACAAAGACCCAGCTTAAGAGGAGCTGTAAAGGAACCCAAGTCTCATAATTAAGTCAGTGGCATCTAAACATGTCTCGTTGTAACCTCTGTTAAGGAATCAGGTCTTTATACGTGCAAGACACATGCAGTATCATGTAACCACTAAAATAGCAAGGATATTACCTACTATAGGATAACACACTGCTAATATACCTTGAACTCTAAGATATATCTCAATTGCCAAGGTGTGGGAAATCCTCAAACAATTTTTATCATCTGTACTACATAACTAAAACAGAAATTTTACGTATTACATTTTATTCTATTTATTTTTAAAGAATGATGTTCTGGGTCTCCCAAATTGATTTTACCACCCACTAACGAGTTGACTTGATCTAAACACTAATCTAAACCATGTGTTACAGATAATTAGAAACTTTGTGAACATATATAACCTAGGTGCTAATTGTTCAATTTGATAGTAAGTGCAGAAGAAGAAAAGAACCAGTTTAATGTGGACAGAAACCACCTGGAAAGTTTGCAAATTAGAAAGAAGAGTTTAGCTTTGAATGGATGGGTAATATGTGAGAAAGGAGAGGAAGTGGGTGACCGAGGAACCTAAACTGGAAAACCCAATCTCACAAATGTAAATGTAAAAAGCAAACTTTTTAAATAAAGCTGTTTAACTTTACTTAAAAATATATGAGGACACCACTTAAAGGAAATAAGTCTAAAAACTTTAAAAGATGCAAACACATTGTATTGTTTGCCTAAGAAAATAAATAGCAACCTGAAAGAAATACAGCTTCCAAAGAATGAAACTATATAAAGCAGACAGAACTTGACACAATTTTTTGATCCTTCTTTATGCAAATTCAAAGGGATCAAGTAATCTGATAGCGAAGTGGACTAAAAACAACTGACTGGACAGTGCCCCTCCTACACTTCAGAGCTTCCTTTTAAATTCAAGAATTAGTGCAAACAAAAAATTTTAGAATCCCTTCCTGCCCGTTCTGCGCATTAAAAAACAAAATCCTCGGATGTAATGAGGTGACCTATATAAAACGAGCTAACTGACTTCCTGAGCGTCTTTGCCTACATTCATCCTCATAATTTTATCTCCTTTCCCGGCAAAAAACAAGCAAACAAAAACAAGCCCAGGAGCCCGTTCTGCGCGGGCATGTAAAATGTGCACACCGCGGTACAAATGCGTGATCACAAAGAAAAAAACGAGTGCAAACTTGGCAGTTAAGAAATGTCACTGCAGTAGTAGGTGAAATTTCAATCCCTTTGATGAAGATACCATCTTTCAGCCAAACCCTGACAGAAAACCTTTGGTTGCTGTTAGACCCCCTCCCTGCCCAGTCAGCCGCTGGGCTCCATCTGGAGCGATGGGGGCTCTCCCTCTCCATCCCAGCTAAGCGTTCCCAGATCCGGGAGCAACCCTGGGTTCCTGCAAAGCACTCAACTTGCAGTGAAGTGTCCCGACTCCGCAAAGGACAGCTGGAAATGGATTTAAAATGGCAACGCGGACCAATCAGAGCGGCCGCGCCGAAGCGGACATCTACACACGCCTCCTCTATTCGCACAGCGGGACCTGGCGGTGCCTAACGCCCCGCTCGGGGCTGCAGAGCAGACGTTTTTATTCCACGGTGGTCGGTACTTTTGAAAGAAAAATTCTTCCCTGGGTGAAAGTTTTTGTTTTGGAATGGGTCCAAAATAATTTTGGGTGTGATGTGTGAAAATCTCAACCTCATTTTTTTTTTTCAGAGTCTCGATGTTATTCGAGGATGACAAAGAGGTACATTTTAAAACTGTGCTCCACTTTTCAAAACGGACTGTGGCCGTGACGGTGGTCACACAACTCAGAAGCAGTCCAAGCTATAAAATTAGGACTTGGCAGAGAGGGAGTTCTTCGGGAGAAGGTTAAGTCAAGGTAAACCGACGGCAGAGCTCGGCCGTTGGTGCAGCTACGGCGTTAGGGCGCTTTTATCCTTTGGGCGTCCGAGCCCGCCTGCTTAGCGCCAGCCGGGGGCGGGGGGGGCGGTCCGTCGCCCCCATTTTTGCCGGAGAATAAAGCTCCAGGAAGAAACTGGCGGGCTCCGCGTGCGCGTGTGCATTGTTCGCACGTGGCTGCAGGGTGCACGTCTAGCTGTGTGCCTGTGTGCGCGTGTTCGAGCGCGCGTGTATTCGCGTGTGCATGTACGCGTGCACGTGTGTCTCCGCTCAAGTGTGCAGGCGCTCACACGTGTGAGCGTGTGCATCTTTGTGCACGTTCCCCGTGCGCGCGCGCTCGCCGGCGCGCTCCGCGGAGGGGGCACCCCAGGCGGAGCGCGGCTGTCAGGGGCCACCTCCTACTGCTCAGCAGTCCCTTCCCACTCGCAGTGTGAACTAGAAAACTGCCGCGCCTGCAGCTAGACGCTTCCGGCGAAGTTTCGTCCCGGCACCGAGGAGGCGCAGGTAAAGCACAACCCCGAAAGGCGGCCCCGGGACGGCCCTGCTCCCGCGCCGCCGCGCACGGCCGCC
>NW_004955458.1:12502094-12549134 GCF_000276665.1 Chinchilla lanigera
GGTGGGGGAGGGGTAGAGAATGCTACTGTTAATATTTGCATCAAGTGTGAAATAATGAAAAACAAACGAGAACTTCGGATTCTCCGTTAGTGAAGTTTTTGCAGTTTTTTTCTGAAAAATAATAGAGATGGATAAATTTTGCGCTTATTTACATGACCACTGTAAGTCTAGTCCCCCTGTTAAAAGTACTTTCTGAAGTGGATGACAATGGGAAGTCCAATTATATGAATACTGGAAAACTTTCATAAATTTAACAACTTTTAATGGGATGATAAAGTTTGTTTTATAATAAATTTTCGATATAGTATAAATAACCTCAAGAAAAGTCATCAAGTGTTCTGCTCTGAATTAGACAATGAAAAAATTGTAAAGCAAATACTTTACTCATTTAATATATATTTTTGGCAGGATAGAAGTCAAGTTTAACGTTCAGTGTTTTTCTTAAACTTTAAATTGCAGCTTAAGATAACTTCATGTTGGTTGTATTTGAGTTAGCAAAGAAGAAACATCTCAGAATAATGCAAGTATACCAAAATGAAGGTGAACATAGTTGCTGTATTTGGTTTTATAAGTAAATAAAAAGAGACTGTGTTGTATTTGTAGGTTTGTGTAGTAGTTCAAAGCAAAAATTAAAAAATCAGAAGTAGACTTTTGATGCATCTTATCAACAGATTGGAATATACCATGTACAAAACACCATGTTAAAAAGAACTATATGTTCATCTTTTGGGGATTGATGTTTTATCTGTGTGTGTTTTTTTGTGATTGTGGGCACCATATTATATGTGATGGTTGTCAGTGTTGTGAACTACCATAGCAACTAGTAGTACGTAGAAAGTTATTTAGGAAGCATGAGTTTTATCTTTATAATTGTTTTGAAAAGAGCCAGTGGCAGAGATTTCTCATATATTTAAATTTAACTGCTTCATTGGAGTTAGATTTAGTTGTGATTCACATTTAATCAAACTTGAAAGTAGGTCTGAATATCCTTGTTTAAAAATGACAATATATAATCTGGTATTCTTACTGTGAACACTGTTTGTTCCATTTTACCCAGCTTATATATTAACTAAAAAGAACTAAGTTTGCCAAAGAATTAGATTCTATGTTGTATAAATATGGAACTTACCTTAATTTTGCTCTCAGGAAATGGGAAAGAAATGTTTTGGTAGGTAGCTAACAAACATTTAAACTATGATGTAATTGCTCTGAAAAATGTATCAGTATAATATCTTCCAGAAAGGACTCCTTAAAGGTCCACTATAAGTAAATTATTTACAATGTAATACAAAGAAGAAAAATGAATTATCTTCCAGATTTTACTGCATTACATTTATTTGAAGTAGATAGAAATGTGTCCATCACCTCTGCAGTTTACAAAGTTTGCCACTAACAGCATCTTTATAGGCAAAAGGAAAGCTGAGATTTATGCCTAATTTACTACCCAAAGCAAAATAACCCAAAAAGTTGACCTAGTCCCAAGTAAGATTTAATTTATTTTCATTGACTTCAGTAATAGACATTTTCAAATGACTGTACTAGACCATTCATTTTTTGATCATTTTCTCTGTGTATACATATATTAGTACAATTTGCAAAACACAAGTAGAGTTTCATTTTTCTCTAGCAGTCCTTTAGAAGTACCTGAAATCTTTCATTCTTTAAACACAATTATTTCACATAATCCTGTTACCAGATGTCTTCTAATGAAATTGAAAAATACATTTGCCCATAATGTAACTGTTATTTTTCTTCAGTGTTATAAATGACACTTCATTTGCAGAATTTAATACTTTTCAAAATAATAAGTGACATTGATGAATTGTTTATGGCTTATATAGACTTTAGGTGTTTTCACTTTCAAATCAATATTTAGTGAGTATGCTGCTACATTACGTAAACATGATTCTCAAACATATACTTGCTATTCAAATATACATTGTATTCTGACAAAGCATATGTTCGTTAAGGTTTGAACTGCAAATCATTTTAGAAAAAGTTTCTATTGTTCCTAGTGTACTACAGGGAAAAATACCTTGTTAGACTGGCCAGAGGTATCGGTCTTCTGTGATTAACTGGGCATTTTTCTGTGCGCTGAGATTCATCCAGTGAAGGATGGATTATGAAAACTGGTAAGTACATGAGAGGAAGCAGCTCTAAAGTGGGAAGAGCTGCTGTACCTGGAGGCCTGACGGTGCTATGTGTGCAGAGTCCCTCGCTGCTGGACGTTTCTTTACTTGAGAAGTTGGTGTTTGGGCTCAGTAAGTGGCCTTGGAACATCCAAAAACAAAACTGCTTTTTGGAAAACTAACAGTGTGACCCTAACAGTGCGAGCAGAATGCTGCAAGACCGCGTGGGGGACTGTTAAGTTAACCGGCACTTCCGTTTCAGGCCACAGTCGATAGAAAATTGATTTACGTGACGTGTAAGACAAGCAAGTTTATAAAAACACAATTCTCGTGTCCTTTCTTACAGAAGAGGAGATCATTATTCTTCACTCTACCTATATTCCATTAAAACTTGTTTCCATGGATGGGCCAGTGTGTGACAGTTTATAGTCTTCCCTGGTAACTCAGGTCTGGGTGCTTAAACTTTGTCACTGCACAGTTGTGTATTGTTACCTTGATAAAACAAGAGCAGAAGTTAATGGTTTCCTAAATAAATAATTGCAGAGAGAAGGAGAGTTTTACCCCTTTTGAGCTCTTAGAAGTTCTGAGAGTTAGAATTCTTAGAAGAATTAGACCTCATTTTGAAATGATGGGAAAACCCACATTCTCTCTCCCTAAAATACCTGTGATTGGTAAGTACATGAGAGGAAACAAGTTTGAGATACGCTTTTTTTTTTTTAAGTTTGAGATACGGTTGTTACCAGGTCTCCCTTAATTTCCTTCTTGTTTTTTTCTTCATGATTGTGCTGCATGGAAATACTTTGTATTTTTGTATTTACCATCTTTGGAGACAGGAAGCTATAACTTCTTTTATGTTTTGTTGTTCTTTTTTAATAATGAGAGAACTGTCACGAATCCCTCTGTTTAAAGTCACAAGGGAAATTCATCTTTAGGTTTCAAGTCAGTTCTCACTCAGGTGCTTCTACAAGTATTTTTCTGAGGTTGAGCTAAATTTTAATAGGAGGAAAGTGACTATAAAAAAGATCATAGGTATGAGGTAGCCTTACTTCATAATGTTATGGATTTGCTGGACTTTCCCTTTGACTTTAGGTGTAATGGCCAGACCTAGAAAGCAAAGTGCAGACTGAAAATATCATCCAGGTAAAGAATGTATACTTCAAATAATGTGTTTGGAGTAAATATTTGATTTTCTTCTTCAATTTGCTATAAAAAGAAGACCTGATATTGACTGGATACTATAAACATGGATCATTTGCACTTCTAGAAATGTGATTGACTTTCCATAAATTATTACTAACATCAATCACAGATATTTTGGGAAGAGGTAATGTGGGTTTTACCCATCATTTCAAACTGAGCTCTAATTCTTCTAAGAATTCTAACTCTTAGAACTTCTAAGAGCTCAAAGAGCTGCTTCTAAGAGTTCTAACTCTTAGAGCTGCATGAGAACAGAACTTTCTTTAGAATATAGTAGACCATTGAAAAGTTACCAAAGACAGCAATAGTTACGTATAAGCCAGAGAAAGATAGCCTTGGGAGCTGTGTACTATTCCAGTCTGTAGTTACTACAGCCTTAGTAGGAGTAAGTTTGATTTTATTGTGTTTTCACTGGCAGGTAAGTTCCATCAGGAGATTCTGAGCCCTCTGTGAGTATACAAATCAATTCAGGCATATAGAATTTACTGGTTGATTGTTTCTAGTACGCTGGTATTTTAGGCTGACTTACCTAGATTGACTCATTTATGTATTTGCTTCACTTTGCCAAGAAGACGGAGTTTCAGTGTATCCGTGAACTCCATGTGATGATGCCTTGGAATTGTCAAAGACTATATTCCAAATATGGGAGATTCAAATACATTTGAGTCATTTTATGCAGTAACCTTACGTCAGGGAACCCGTAGTTACAATTCTCTGGAAAGTATCATCCTTCTGAGCCTTGCATCCAAAGCTGCTCCTTATTTTGGCTGACCTGCCTCCCTGGCTCGTGTTCACCTCCAGGCCTGAACAGGTCACCTTGCTGAAGAGTTCGACTATACCAGACTATTCTCTTGCATTTCAGCCCTTCCTTCTCTAGAATAGCTGGATGCCATAAAAATCATTTTATGCCAGTTAAATCTTTTGCGTAGGTCTTGTCTTATTAGTTAACTTTGTACAGTTTCTAGCGCTCACTTTAGAACTGTATAGTTATGAAGTTCTAGATGCTGCAGTTTTCAGTGACGAATCTAGTTATGTTCTGCCAACTGGGAGGGGAAAAAAGAATGGAGAATTGGCTATTTCTTAGGCGGTTGCTTGATTTTACACTGCAGTAGTGCACTGAAAAATTTTGAGTAGTATTCCCTATCTGACGTAGTAGTGGGGAGTAGTAGAGCCATTCTCTTTAGAATATGTAAGAGGCAGTTTGCTCAGAGGTAACGTTCGTGAACTCTTGAATCATGGCTGTTGATTTAGCTGATTACATTATACGTAAAGAGAAGATTTGAAGGAGGGTCATCTCCAACTTTCAAAATGATAACTTCTGCCATTTTGCCTGGGTTTGAAGTGAGTGTTTGTACACGTGAAGGCAGGCGTAGGCAACGTCAGGATGTGAGAGATGACAGTAGGGGCTTCCTTGAGTTAACGTAAGCATGAATTACAGTAGATGACGAAACTTGTCGCTGAAAAATACATTGTGAGAGCAAATTGTAACTACTTTTCAAGGCTAGACATGGTTGAATTAACAATTGGGAAACCTATCGAAAAGGTAAAACGAGAATTTGTTGAATGTTCAGTCCAGTTGATTTTTATGTCAATGTACATTGTTTTATACCATTTATGTTTTTAAGACTAATTGAAGTAAATAAAATGTGAGTTTCTAGACTTTGGCTGGTCAGTTCCATATGTAGGCCCAAGCAGGTCTTAGTCTTAAAGAAAGAAAAGAAAAACAAAATAAAGCATAATTGCATGCAGATTTTTTTCTAGTTCTTTTTTTTTCTGTGCAAATGTACTGATTGATGGAGTGGGCAAGTTCTGACTTTCTTGTACCATCTACCTTTCAAATAGATAAATGATCGATAGATAGATGAGATAGAGATAGATAGAGATAACATAAAAACTTTTAGAATTGCAAAAGTTAGTAGCTATCTGAACTTGTCCCTGAAGTTAGACTTGAATTATTCTTTTGGTTCTCAATCACTACTTTAGTCTACTTCTTTATAGGTTTCTTGAAATTATTTTACTTTCAGCTTTGCATTTTTACCTCAGTGGCTTTCTATTGCTTTTTAAGTTTGTCATAACAATTTTATTTCATATTAGAATATCTCCCTAAAGAACAAACCTTTTGTTCCCTTGACATGAGGTTGGGTCTTGGTTCTACTATTTATGAATGTAGGCAGGTTGGTTAATTTTCCATGAAGTAGAGAACGGGAGTAAATGGCTGCTCTACTTTAGTAAAATTATGCTCAGAAAATCACTGGGGAGACTTACAGAATTGGTAGGTGTTCTTTTTAATGGTAGCATTTTAAAGTAGGATACAAGAAATTACATTTGATTACCTAACAGATGTCATAGCTGTCAGGCACTCCACATAAATATACGCGTATGTATTCATCTTTATGTTAGTTATCATGATCTTTATTTCAGAAATGAGTAAAATGGGTTTCAGTTATTAACTGACATGTGCAGTGTTCAGCTCAATTAAATGGTGACACGTGCATTTGAATTCATCTCTAATTCTGAAACTTAGCCCATTTCTGCTATTACATACTGTCAAATATTTCGTAAAGTATTTGCTGCCTGATAGATTTCTATTATGTTGTGTGCCCTGAGATGCAGATTGCAAGTTGTTTTGAGAAACTTTTGGAGAGCCCCTTAACCCATAGTGGTTTGAATTTGGGGATTACAGCAGGCCACAGAAGCTTTCTTATATGCTAAATGAGAAAGCTGTAAGAAATGATTTATGAAATTTTGCTAAATTGTAGAATTTTGATAAGAGAAAAATAAAGCACATGCAATGTACACATTGGAGTTCTCCCTCTTTCCTTCTCTATTCCCTTCCCTCCTCTCTTCTCTTCCTCCTTCCTTCCTTCCTTCCTTCCTTCCTTCCCTTCCCTTCCCTTCCCTTCCCTTCCCTTCCCTTCCCCCACAGATATGCAACTAAGCACTGTTTTCGGTTTCAAGAGAGACACTTGCTACCTGAATTCTTTACTTAATTTTTCAAAATATGTGGAGTATATATTTAAGAGCCCAGTGGGCTAAAACTTCTGAGAGGAACGAATATGTTTCCAGTTTAACATTCTCCTTGTTCTCGGGAACTTGCTTTTAAACATATTACAAAATTCGGTATATAGTTTGAATTTAAATTTTTAAAAAAGAAAATGCAAATATAAAGAACTAAGGAAGAAATAACACTTTTAGAAAGATATGATAGTTGCGAATACTATTATAACAGTGCTGGTGACTCTGAAATTTTAGTTCCTGTGTCTCCTTTTCCCCCTCCATATAAGCAGTAAATACTTAGAACTAGTTATGTGTCACTTTTACATGGGTTTTTTAGTATAGAACCAAATTCTATCCAGGCAAAAGAAAACTAAATAGACATTCCTCCATTATTGCATATTTGACATAATAAGACAAAACAAGCCTCCTGAATGCTTCATCTTCTTTGAAAAACAATACCTTGCAGCGCATTAAACCCAGGAAAAACAACATTAAAGCCAGTATTTTCCAATACGTAAAAATCCTGAGCCTCTGCTGGTTGACAAACTAAAACCCTAACTTGTTTTGCAGCCTTTGTGGGGTTTGATTAGAACGATCAGATGGTGTGGGTTTTACAGAACAACTGGAAACCTCCCAGATTGACACCACACAGCACAGCTAATGTGTTTCTTCTAGATGTAGCCTCAGAAGAGGGTTTCAGTTTACATGTAACTCTGGCCTGCATGACCAAGGAGCAAGTTTGCTTTTGACAAGTCTGAGTGATAGTCATGATATTGTGCCCCTTAGTTAATGGTACGAATTGTGTTTCTCAGTAGGCTTTTTGTAAATGAGATGCTCATTTAAAAGTCATCTTACTTGCAGGTCTTTCTTTCTCTTTGAGAGATTTGTTTTCTCTGACTTTGAAATATGGAGAAACCCTTAAAAAAAAAAAAAAACAAAAAAAAACCTCTCTTCGATAGATTTCAGATACACCCAGATCACGTCGTGGTCCTGAAACATAACAACTGTACAGAACAGCCTGATGGGACGCCCTTAACTTTAAGGTCAACTGCCACTTACCCCAACCCCACCTACTATTCCCATTTCCGTTCCCGTTAGGAAGGATTTCTACCTTCTGTGTTTGTGTGACTTTCTCTTGGGCAAACCATGCAGTCTTCCAGTGATTCCCAAGGATCAAATCAGAGCTTGTGTTTCTGTTGGAGAATTTTGTACTCTCGTAGCTCAAAGGGCTTTTGAAAAACTTTCTTCTATAGGTGATGGATGTAATGGAATATTTGCTGTGACTCAACCTTCTGTGAGAGTGGACTAACCTAAAGGAGAACTTTCCTCTGAGGGCTCCATCTTGTGAGGAGTGAAGGAATATTTATGAGCTGCTCACGGATGGCAGGCACTTCCAGATACCTTCACGTCTCCTTATAGGAGGCGATGTCTCCATTTTAGAGATGAAATCAAATCAGGCTTTCAGGGACTTGCCCAAAGTCATAAAGCTAAAATGGCAGAGCAGGAACTTGAAATAAATTTTCTAAAGTAGAATCTGTTCCTCTCAGGGGACCTCCCTCCCTCCATGAGAAAAACGTTCTCAAAGGCGGTGTGGCTTACTGAACGCTCCTGACTTTCACTTAATTTAATTCACGCTCACTGTGACTGAAGGTGAGGTGATGCCACAAACCTTGACAATAAATTATTCCTTCGTGGAGCCGTTCAAAAGTAATAAGCAACAATTCGGAGACCCCAAGCTGAACAGGGCTCCCTAAGGCTCCCAGATTTCCTTCAGTTCTGGAAAACAAGGCAATACAATGGCAGTTTGTTTCCAGATATTTTCTCTGTGTTGTGTACTTGTGTGCTAAGGGGAGATGGTACTGCTGAGCGTTTAGGGGCACGCAGTGTGTGAAGTCAGCAAGAACTGGGTTCAGGCTTCAGGTCTGCCACTTACTGGCTGAGCCTTGGACGAGTTACTCACCTAACCTAAGACTTAATTGCGCATTTACAAAGAATAAGAGAGATAGTAATACCCACTTCATCAGGCTGCTGAAAGGGTGAAAGTAACACGTGTGACCGATTTAACCCAGTGCCTGGGTTATTTTAAATGCTCCATAAGTGTAAGCTAACATTTCAGTCACAGAGTTGGGGTAATTCATGGGCCTGCTATGTAGTAAAGCCAGACATCCATCTGTCTATCTGCGTGTCTATCTGTCATTTATGTACATGTGCTTTTATTGGATTTAAGAGAGAGGAAAGTTTCATTTAGTAATATAGACTCATAATTTATATCTCATTTTAGTATAACTAAATATAGTTATAATCACTGGCTGTTAATCTAGATAACAAAAGTAAAATGCAAAACAAGTTATCCTGGCTCAGATTACTTATATTTTTGAGTTAAGATAGCCTTGGGATGATTCTTACACCCAGAACAGCTTGTGCTGTTTTCTTTATTCTGAAAAGCATAAACACATGTTTTCAGAGAAGGTAGATTTGAAGCAGCGTGTGTGTGTGTGTGTGTGTGTGTGTGTGTGTGTGTGTGTGTGTGGATGTGTGGGTGTACTGATATGCTTGGAATTGGAGTGGAGTGACAGAAATAGGGAAAAGGCTAGTTGCTTTATAAATAATGTTAAAGTCTGATTCAGAAAGAGATAAAAGCAATTGATGCCAGAAAAATCTGTGAAGTAAAGCAATTCGACAAGTGATCTAGATAGTAGAGTACATTTACATCATGTTGAGTGTGACACTAATTAATCATTATTTTTGTTGAGTGATTATTAATTAATCATTATTTTTAGGCAGCCATAGTTTTGATCTCAGGGACAAATGTTGATGATTTCTCTCAGTCTTTTTTTTTCCTCTGCTTAAGTGAACTGATTGATAGGTGATTGCTTTTGGCAAGAAACAGGAAATTAACCGTGTAGAAGTGGGCAGGTATTTATTTTAAATTAGAATGCTTCTGTATTGTTTTTCACATTTAGACTTGCGTTTCACTAGCAGTATAGGTAGAAATGCTTTGTAAATTTAAATCACTACATCTGTAGTAATTTTTACAACTTTAGCTGTGAAATGGAAAGAAAATTGCAATCGTTTACTCATTTTCTAAAACTTTAATTTATGTAGTTATGGAATGTGAGACTATGTCTTTGATTGTGAACAGAAAGAAAAGAAAACCAATTTTACAAAAGCATGTTCATGTGTTTCAGAATAGATCACTCCAGGGGGTCTTTTTTTTGAGGGTTTGGATAGATGCCTCTTTATCTCATGCAATGAAAAGTGAAGAAGTTCACTAAAAAAATGCGGAAGGTGGAGAAAAAGGTTGTTAAAAGCATCTAGATACCTGCTGTACAATCCAGAACATTCTCACTTGAAACATAGCCATGGGCGCAGCGCTTATAAATAATGTCAGGTGGGAAGCTATATAACTTCCTTCTCTCATTTTTCAGAAAGCAGAAGCCACTGGAGAGAAACGGCCAAGAGGCAGACCTAGGAAATGGGTGAGTGGAAGTCATAATTTCTGTTCTTTTAGTAAAGAAAAAAATCTGTTTTCTGAAAAATAAAACTGTGAAAACTATCATTTTATTTCATGGATTACCTAAGTTATTAACTTCCGCTTTGATGAATCTCTGAAATGGTTAAGAAATAAGTGAGGGGTTAATACTGCTTCCCACTAGGCTCCAGGGTCTCCTCTGAGCACTGCCTTCCTGAAGGCCGCTCCTTTTTCTACCTGTCACTAACATCAAAGGGATCTCACTCAACAGTGAGAGCATCTGTTCTACGGGTTGAGTAACCAGGATTAAGGGTATTGTGAAATCTTGGAGGTTGGTTGCAAATGGCAATAAAACTCAGATGAAATAACTTTTTAACATCTCCTTCCTTCCTTCGTTCGTTCCTTCCTTCCTTCCTTCTTTCCTTTCTTTCTTCCTTTCCTGTCTTCCTTTCTTCTTTTTTTAATTTTCTTTCACTCTGGCTTCCTCCATGGCAGTGTTTTGGACACGTGATTTTATAGGCGGTGTGTTTTCTCTCAGACACTGGCTTTGTTCGGAAACAGGGTTTTAATTTCCAGTTTTCGTTGCCTTTCATCCTCATCATGTGCTGCACACTGACCGCAGAGATGGCTCCAAGTGCACGTGACCTCACGGGCATACAGATGTTCAGACACTCGGTGCTTGCTGAGGAGCTTTGCTCATCGTACCACTTGGGTGCTGCTCCCTTGGTCACCACGTTACCCATGTCTTCCCGGTGTCTTTCCCCTCACAGAGAGGAAAGGCTTGAAATGGAGTACAACCAAAGCAGGAAGGGCAAAGGCATCCTCTGTACCTGGTGTTGTATACGATGAATTCTTTGATTTTTCCTTTTCCTTCCTCCCTGGTTTGTTCTTCATGCTCCACTTACTTTTTTTAGCTTCTTTCCTGCTCTCCTGGATTATATTTTCCTGTTAGTTTCCCATCCCTTTCTCTTTTGAATGCTGCATCACATTCTATTTATACTTTGGTATTGACTTTCATTTAACTTATTCATCTTGTATTATTTTCTCTGCTGCACATGTGTTGGGATTAAATTTCTTAGCGCAAGGAAATGGGAAAAATTTTAAGATTAAAAACATCTCAGTGTTACAGTGTAATCTTAAAATAAAAGCATTGCATTCAGCCTTGTGTTGAGGAAATAAATTCTCTGCAGACCTACCCATTACATGGTGACCACCCAGCTCACTTTAAGCGTTAGAGAACTCACTATCCCTTAAACCTGCCTCTTCCTTCCTGGGAAGCTCAGAACATTAGGAAATCTTCCATCTGGGGCCCTGTAACTTTTTCCCACTGTCTGTGGCTTCCCTTCCAGGCGTAACATAGTAAATGTTTTCACTTTCACTCGTGGTAGCCTTTCAAATATTTGAGGACAATTAATACAAACTCTTTAGTCTTTTTTCTGGGTTGATTGTCTCCAGCCCTTTCACTTTTTTTCCCTCATGAAGGAATATTCTTGTTACCCTTTTGTAAGCACGTTTGTTTTTTAATCTTTTGAAATATGTCACCAAGAACTGTCATATTCCAGGTATGGGTTGTTCTGCTGTACATGCGTTTCTAGTTAGTTATTGCTGTTTAATCACCTACCCAAAAATTCAGTAGTGTTAACAAACAACTATTTTGTTGGCTTCTGAAGACTTGGGGTCAAGAATATGGACAAAGGACAACAGGAAGGCTCGTGTCTGCCCTGGCATGGCTGGGCCCTCAGCTGGTAGGACTCAAATATCTGGGGTTGACTGTCATACATGGGGTTTAGAATTTGGAGGCCTCTTCACTTACAGGTCTGGTCCTTTGTGTGGCTGGAAGTCTGAGCGTGCTGGGGAGAGTCCCCTCACTGTACATCCATGGTGTCTCTAGCTTGCCCATTCGGGGTAGTCGGCCGTCTGATCTGCGCTCAGAGCTCCCAGAGGGTGTTCCGGTAACCCAGGAGAAACTGCAAGGCCTCCTTTGGCTTCGTCTACGAAGTCGAAAGGTGCTGTTTCCATCATTCTCCAGGGACCACACTGTTGACCCTTAAAAGTGAGAAACATCAGATGCAGGTCACTGTTTTCTAAGCATCAGAACTCTGAAAACACTTTCTGTCCCACTGAACTAATCAGTAAGAAAAGCACTGTGTCATCTAATAAGCCGTATCATAAACAATAGACAATACATGGGGTGTTTGGAGTCATAGGATTAATGTAGGTAAGATGAAATAAAATGAAGTGTAAGCGAATACAGTGAAAGTTAACCAGCCGGATATTCCCATCAAGTGGAATTTCGTAACCCTCCATTTCTCCTACCTGTGGGCTACCTTCTGATGTTCTCCAGCTAACCTTCCTAGGTTCTAATCGTGTCACTGCTCTTCTCAGAAACCTTCTATGGCTCCACAGCTGGCCAGGGAATTAATTACCATCTGCTCTTACTACTTCGAAGTCCTCCGGTTTATGCCCAATTCTTTTTACGGCTTTATTTCCACCACTCATCCTCACACGGCTGCTGCTTCTCCCATGCTGGAATAAAATACACAGCAAAATTAAAGGGCCTGTCTGATTTTTTTCTTCACGGCATTCTTGCTTATTTTGGAGGAACTTGGATTTCAGACATCTGATCTTCATGCTATGTAAAAAGCCCATGTGAGGTGTCTACAGCAGAGACCCTTGCCTTTCTGAGAAGACCCGGCCCACCCTCACTGACTCCCCTCCTTTCTGATTTTTACTAGCTCTGGAGAATGGAAAGTTTTGTGTGGTGAATTGTTACAAGGCTCTGATTTGGTCCCCAAAGAAGAGTTGTTCTACTTAGAAGAGGAAATAAAAGGAAATTGTATATTTTCTCTAGACAACGTGTTTCCTCTTCGTTGTATATCTTCTGATGGTAGAATATGCAGCCGGTCACAGTGAGGCATTCTATTCAATGGCATTCTTTGCTGGAAAGCTTGCACTGGAGAAATAAATCATTGCATTTTTCCGTAGGAAATGAACTTTTATTTTATAGTAAGTTCAGTTCTTTCCAATAGTGTCATTCACTAATTTCCTTGAATTGGAGATATACTTTTGAACTGACTGGATTTACTAGGTATATGGTTCAAAAGCAAATTGTTCCCCTTTTATTCTTATGCTTGTTTTGTTTTAAAGTTCTTTTGTTTTTAAAAATTATATGCAATAAATCTTCCAGATTCATGTAACAGACATGGAAAAACACACACTGTAACCCTCTCATCTGATATAATTGGGATCAGTATTTGAGCGTTTAATCAAAAGTTGATTCACCAGAAATATGTAGGTGTAGGAGAGAAACTTGGATCTGATCTGCTTCTGGAGGGAATGGAGCACTGGCTAACCCAGTGAACCACTGGGCATGTTGACTAGGTTTAGTTAAGAGCACTTCTGCATTTGACTTTATTTCCTTTTCTTTTTCTTCCCCGTTTGAATGAGAGTTCACACCCTTTCCTTTGATGAGATAGTGTGGATTTTCACTTTGGCATGTGCATGCGAGAGGTGAGAAGGAAAGGAAGGAGAGAGGAATGGGGGTACATGTTTCACTTTGGCGTCAGCTAGACCCTATTTTTGCTTATATTTAGGAGTTCAGGATCTAGGTGCAGATAGCTGTGGTTCAAGTTCTCACCCACTGCTTGGTTAACTATGGACTCTTGAGCAAATCAGGTGATCTTCTAAAAGTCCAGTTTCTCATCGGTAAAAAGTACAGTTTCCATAGAGTTCTTGTGAGGCTTAAATAAGAGAAAGCATGCGAAAAGCTTGATAGCAGCTCCAGCCTACACTGTCATGAACAACCGCCTGGAGTTACAGAGGGAGTGAAATGACAGTTACACACCAAACCAACCAAGTTTCCTTGGTGGTAGCGTTATGTCCATTACGGTGTCAATAGTATCAAGTTTAGGAATTGCTTATGACTGTGATCATACCACCCTGAATGTACCCGATCTCCTCTGATCTCATAAGAATTGCTTTTAGATGATATTGAAGTACATTTATGCTAATTTGCATAAGGGGAAATTTCACTTTGCAGGTTAGAAGCGTTTCTTCTAATAGAGATTCGAAAAGTAGCCTTTCTGCTGTTTGTCAGTATGTACGTGGAGACCGTAGGCTGGCTCTCAGAACTTCTGTAGAATTTCATCAGTCAGTACTTCTGCCAGTTGCACTTATGTAATATTTGCATTTCATGGTTTCTGACTAGGAAATAAGCTCATCACAAAACTACTTTAGTGATAGAAAATATTTGGAGCCAAGTATGGTGGTGCACACCTATAATCTTAACTACTTGGGAGACTAAAGCAAGTGTACCAAAAAAAAAACAATTTAAGTCCAGCCTGGCAATTTAGTGAAACTTCATCACAAAATGAAAAATAAAAAGAGCTAGAGCTGTAGCTCAGTGGCAGAGTGCTAACAAGGGTTGTATGAGTTCTTAGTTTCAATCTTTAACATTGGAAAAAACTTCTTTAAAGTTTTAGAAAGCAGAACCAAACCTCAAGAATAGAAGATGTATTCTTCACTCCTGGAGTATCTATCCAGATGTTCCTTAATGAAGCTACTGCTGCTTCTGGAAGAAAAGGAGCAAGGCTCAGATAACATAGGGGAAGTCACTAAAGCTGAGTGTGGTGGTGCACATTTGCAATCCCAGCAGTTAGGGAAGCTGAGGCGAGAGGATCACAAATTTGAGCCTATTTTGGGGAATTTGTGGCTTAGTGAGACCCTGTCTCAAAATAAAAATATAAAATAAAAAGAGTTTGGGAATGCAGTTCAGTGCAGAGGCTTAGGTTCAACACCCAGTACCACAAAAAACAAAATAAAAGTAAGAGTGAGTGGTAATTTGTAGGTGTTTTATCTTCCAACTGGTTATATGGGGAAGGGAAATAAACAACAGAAAGAAAATAGATATGAGGATTCTAGATAAATAATAAGGCCTTTTTGTTCTCCCTACTTTATAGTATTCTGGAAATTTAAGTGATGATTTGAGTATTAAATCATCAGAAGAACTCAATCAAAATAAAATCTGCTGTAACTACACAGTTTGAAACCAATTTTCTTCTCGAGTTTTCAAACATTAATGTATTGAAGACTCTGGAAATCTAATTTTAAAGTTAAAGCATTCTTTTCTATTTCCATTACTTTTTCTCTCCACGTGTTTGTTACTTAAAAAAAAAACTTTTAGTTGTCATTTAAATTTGCCTTGTTTGAACTGAAATATAACTTTAGCACTTAGAGCGAGACATCCAATAATGCAGGTTGTGGACAATGATTATAACTTTGCTCTGGAGTCAGGAGAAGAAATTACTCAATACAGCATCAAAACTAGAATGTGTGAAGGAGGAAACTTGTAATAAAATATGTTCTAAGAAACAGGAGATGCCTTCTTTATTTTTTTATTTTTTATTTTTTTTGGTTTTTCTCCAGTACCGGGAACCGAACTCACGACCTTGCGCTTGCCAGGCAGGTGCTTTTGCCGCTGAGCTAAATCCCCAGCCCCTGATGATGCCTTCTTTAAAGCACATAGATTTTTAAAATATATGCTCAATAGTTAAAACATAAAATTTCTGATACATATAAGGCATTCATAATTGTTAGGTAATATTTTCTGAAACAACTGTATCTTTTTTTGCAATATTTTGTGATAAGAATGGAGTACATTTGAAACCTCAACAGAACATTGTGAGGACTTGTTTTATCTCAGTCACTTGTAGCAAAATCTAGCATGATTATTTCCTTTTTTTTGTACCGGAAATCGAACTCAGGACCTTACGCTTGCCAGGCAGGCGCTGTACCACTGAGCTAAATCCCTGGCCCCTAGAATGATTTTTTTAAAATTGCAAGATTAAATACAAAGTATTAATAAATGATACCCGGGAAGCAGAATTGGATTTAATTATTAATGTTTTCATTCAAGATGAATCTCTTTATGTTTTAATATCAAAGTATTACTTTTAATTATTCTGTTAAATGAAATTTTAAGAGGAGAGTGATACTCTTAGTCATGTGGTTCATATTGCAAATGCTCCTAGACTCACGGTTCAGTATTAGACAAAGACGCAGTTCAGGGTCCGCCACATGGGGTGCGGCTGCAGGGCCACGATAGCCTGGTGGTCTTGTTAAACTACAATCATGCTTTTCTCTTACTTGTACTGAGGTGGTAAATTCTACACAGGAAGTAGTTCGGATAACACCCTATTTCTCTAAACAGTATCGGCAGATCAATAGAATTCTGGCCAAGACAGTTATCTCCATTTCATTTTCATAAAGTTAAAATGTTGTGAAATTCAGTGACTGTTTTATGTGAAAATAAATGTATGGAAGACTTCTCTTTCAGAGTGTACTTCCATGTACATATACATATGTATATATATACATATATATACATATAGATATATATTTAACTTCAATATAGTAGTTAATTTAAATTCAAGTTTTTATGGTGGGCAATAAATAGTTCTAAAAGATTGAAAATCCTCATTTTTATGTACATAAAATTAATATGCCACTTATTTTTACTAGATAAATAGGTAAAATTGCTGTTATTCTATATATCAATATTTTTGTTCTACTTTTAAGGGTGGAGTCTGTTTTCAAGATATGTTTAAGTAAAGGCGTATTGACCCTTAAACTCTTCAATATTTGACAGCAGCATTTCAGCGTTCTTTCAGTCTGGTAGGACCGAATCAAGCCTACTCGCCCTGCTTCAGACTGACAAGCACATTCATGTTTAAGGGCCTCTCAGCAACGCTCTGTCCATAACTAAGGATTGCCAAGCCTTTCACAGTTGTAAAACCCCAAATCTGTATTGCTCCCACCAGCTCTGTCCTCCAAGGACTGATTATTGCGTTTTGAGGTGATGGAGCCTCATGACGCTGTGTTTGCTGTGCCTCCCCTGCCGGCCCCCTGGCCATTGCACTGCTCTTCAGGGCCTCCACCGGCTGGGAGCAGGGGCTCAGTCCCTGTGGAAGGCTTGGTGGGGAGTCTGGGAGTAATCGCCAGCATCAGGTTTTCAGGTTGTTGGTGTGCCCATCACAGACTCTGCCCTCAGGAATACTTGAGTGCAGCCATGCCCCTGATGTTAGCTTTTCACACATTATTTATTCCTTCTTATTAATATGATTTGATAAGTTAGAGCATTTTTTTCAGGATGTTGTAATAAACCAAAGTCTCTCTCTTCTTTTCTTTTCTTTTCTTTTTTTCTTTTTCCGGTGCCGGGAATTGAACTCATGACCTCGCACTTGCCAGGCAGGCGCTGTGCCGCTGAGCTAAATCCCCAGCCCCTTCTCTCTTCTTCTTTTTTCTTTTTTCTTTTTTTGCATTTCCATAGAACTGACGAGTCGCTGTAGAATAAGCTTGCTCTAGGAAGTCTTTGGCCCATACTCTAATTCAGAAGACCTGCTCTAAGCTTGTTACATTGAGACTCAGTTTGTTGAATGATAGTTCTTTAAATTCAGGTAAAGAGAGATTGCTTTATGCTGATGGGGTCTTATTTGGGTGTTAAAAGGTCATGAAGCTAGAGTTCAAATATTTTCATACCTTAGGTGTGTAATACATTTTATGCAATAAAAAGTTCATGAAACTAACCCTAACTGTATGACCAAGAGACTCTCATGCTACTGCTTTGTGCTGTAGTTTCAACGCCTCCACCCAGAACATGCGCACTCTCTCCTGGAACGTAGCGTGGTGCCGAAGGCCCAGCATGTGAGATGGCTGCACCACCAGAGGTGGCCTAAGCGCTCTTGTGTTTACTTATTTGTCGCTTGTCTCTTGCTCGACTGGACCGTTTAAACCCCAGGGACCCTTGGATTTGGGGACATTTTAGTTCATCTAAGTGTTTTGCTTAAGTCTCTGGCCGTACAATGGGTCAAGCCTGTGCTAGATCCAGGGGATGTAAGAGGTGAACAAAGTAGGTGGGGTCTGGCTGGGGAGCCGAAAAGGAAATTCTGATGCCGGCTCAGTTACTGTTTTGCGCTTCGGATGTTGTGAGACCAAATCAAAGTGCAATTTTCCAGTGTTATGGTCTTTGGAATTTTGTAGAACATCCATAGAGGTTATTTGATTTCCAAATGCTAATAATACTCTATCCTGTGTTTCACCTGTATGTACCTGATCTGTGAATCCATGGTACAGTGTGGACCCAGAGCTATATTCTCTTATTGTCACCACAGCAAGTACTGAGGCTAACATCAAAGTACATAGATTGACTTGTCAAAATAATAAGTCAAACTTTAGCTAGTTGAGATAGGCTTTAAAAGATAAGTATTAAATTGTCAGATACGGGCTTTCAGAAGAAGTGGGGGAAGGGCATCGAAAGACCAAAATAATTCTGTCGAACCACTGCCTTGACGCATGTTGGTCTTGTTTCTTATTTTAGTTCATATAGTACATTTGTGGCGTGCAGATATTTTTGTTTAAGCTATGTTTATTTTATGAATATAATTTATATATATATCAAATAATTTCTAAATCACTGGCTGTTGAAGCAGTTTAATTATATACTTTAATAGTTCTAAATAGCACTACCCTTTATCTGTAAAAGTGAGCTGTTTGAGGGTAGAAAGCATATCCTATTTATCTCCTTAGCACTGAGGCTGTCGGAGGGAATTCAGCAAAGTGATTAAGAGCTCAGACTGCCTGGGTTCAGGTATCAACTTAATTAAGGCAAATTGGTCAGTGTCCGCAGCCCTTGTTTCCCCTTTGCGAGACATGGAGCAGTCACAGTTCTCATCTCATGGGATTGTTTTGACGAATTAAAGGAAAAGTCATCAGAACGTTTACTTGACACATCGCAGGCACACAGTGTGCTTTGGTTGTCGATGTGAGTGTAGTTCGAGGCCTGATGCAGCACTCAGGGTGTTAGGTGAGTAGAATCCAGCTTTCCTTTAGTGTGTGGAAAGCACGGTCTTTGGGTTTTTGTTTCCTGACAGTATAAATATGGATTCAAATTGCATTCTGTGACTTTTTTTTCAATCCGATTACCTGTATTTTCAAAGAAGCTACACTCAGTTTAAAATTACAAGCTGGGGCTGGGGATTTAGCTCAGCGGCACAGCGCCCGTGTGGCAAGCACAAGGTCGTGAGTTCGATTCCTGGTTCCGGAAAACAAAACAAAACAAAACAAAAAATAAAATAAAATTACAAGCTGAATGGAGTATTATTTAGCCATAAAGAACGAGATCATGTATTTCGCAGGAAAATGGATGGAACTGGAGACCACTGTGTTTAGCAAAATAAGCCAATCTCAGAAAGTTAAATATTTCATGTTTTCTCATATATTAACAACCTCAACATAAAATTTTAAACTGATAAAGCAGAGATGGCAGGAAACAGGCAGGTAGACTTTTAGGGATAGGGAAGCCGGGCGGAGGAAGGGGGAAGAAAAGGAGGGGGCAGTACTGGGGATGAAAATAACCAACGCATGCTGTATGCGTGCACCGGTGCGGCCGGAGTCTCACGACTGTATCATGGATAGGCTCCAGGTAAAGGAAGGGGAGCCTGCAGGCGCCAAAGCAGTGTGGACAGGGATTTTGAGCTCCGCTTCTGCCCCTGCTGCGCGCCATTGCCTGGGCCCGGTAAAGGCCGAGCGTCTTGCCTGTATTAAGGTTTCCGCTCCCTCAGCTGCGGAAATCACATTCTGCTTTCCAAAACAGACTGTCGTGCTGAACTGCAAAATAATTTTTCTCAAAGCTTTGGACCATCAGAAAAACAGAAGAGAGCTTTGTTAGTCAAACCTCACAAAATAATTTTCTGAAGTAGTTTCTCTCTCTCTTTATTCTTTACCAAAACTAATTTTAATGCTCTATTGTGTTTCATTTTCTTACTCTATTGTGAAAATAGAGAAAAGAGGAAAAGCAGTTAATAACGCTGTTTGTTCCTTAACTTCTTCCCAGGGCATTTTGAAGCACTCTGAGTAACCCATGGAGGCAGTGGGTGTTCAGTTAGGGCTTTTTGGCGGTGGAGGGGGGGATTTAAAATGCTAGGCTTTTGTCACCACAGAAATCATACTCTGTGGTCAGAATAACACAGAGGCAAGGCTGCATAACTTACAACTCGAAGCATTAACATTACCGAGAGCAGGAGTGCAGGTTTACCACGTTTCCAGAAGGCCCAGGTATTTTCACTCTTGAGGAAGTGCCTCATGACAGAAGTTCCAAAGCCCAGTTAAGTGAGATACAGAAGCTAAGATTTTAGCTGCTAATAATGTTAGAAAGCCCCATTTGTCTTGTAGTGTGTTTTGTTTTGTTTTTTTTTCTTTTTCTTTAAGACAGGGCCTCGCTGTGTAGTTTAGGCATACCTTGAGCTCACTATGTGGCCCAGGCTGGCCTCAAACTCTCAGCAATCCTCCTGCCTCGGCCTCTGGAGTGCTGGGATTACAGGCATGCGCCCCCACACTGGGTTCTACTTTGAGGTGTTTTTGATTCCCTCTCCAAATGATTCTGATGTTAAGAAAGACACGTACCAGCGCTTTTGTGTCCAAAGCTGATCCTAGAGTATAATTTTCTTATTACCAGGTCTCAGTTTCTGCTTTTCCTTCCCAGTCGGTATCCTGTGAGGTAGCCCAACTTCAGAGTTCCTTAAAACTTCGTGACACATTTGCACTCCCGGGCCCACCCTTGAAGCTCAGATCTGGGATGGGGTTGGAGTGGACAGTCCTGCCATCTCTGTAGTTTTCCTTCCTTCTGAGAGCCTGGAATTTGTGACACTGGAAATGCAGTATGGCTACTGGCTGCACATGATACTGCTATCGTCACTAATATTGTCATTCTCCTGTGCTCTTTTTTTAGGGGGTGGGTACCGGGAATTGAACTCACAGCCTTGAGCTTGCCAGGCAGGTGCTGTGCTGCTGAGCTATAACCCCAGCCCCCACCTCCTGTAAATATAGCTTGATTAAACCCTTAATTTTCCTTTGTGACCTTTGGACCCCAAAGTTTCCATATATATTGGATGAACATTATCTCATTCCCGACCCTAGGCTTCGCCTTATAATTCCTTTCTTGGCAGTGGTTGAATATACTGATATTCTGCTTGAAATTGCCATTTTTAGAACGCTCATTTCCAGACCGTCAACCCAAGACGGCGGTGAGTTCTCGATTTTTCCGTTACCAGTGTTCTTCTCCCGGGGGTAGCCTACTGTTTTGGGGTGGATATTAAGTTTCATCCAGTGAATAGCCCAGTAGAGGATTTTGTGCTTTCTATTCTGCCTAGACAATTGGTGAACTACATAAAGCTATTTAAAATCCTCTATTTTATGAACAATAAAACGGTGACTTTGTCTCATATACAATATGCTTGGCCATTAAATGACTAATTTTAGTGGAAATCAGCTGAAATCCTCTTTAAAAGCTAATGCTCATGAGAACAAACTATCCAGCTAGTGAGTTTATTATTTACTGAATTAATAAGATACTCAGTGCTTACCAGTTCTATGGTGCAAGAGGGCTTGAGCATACAGAGTCATAGTATGAAGAGTTCCTTTGTGACTGAAAATATTTTTTCTAAAAAACAAGGACTTCTGCCTGGGACTGTTATAATGTAATATGTACTCAGAATTTCTGTTTGTTACTCTCTAATACAAATATATTACAATAAACTTTTAGACCCCTGTATGAGAAGTGACTTTTTATCCATAAGGTAACCACAAAATTTTCAACTTACGCAAAATTTTAGGTGTTTTATTTTGTGGTTTAATTTTTGACTGAGAGATTTTTAAGTACGTAAAATTGTTTAGATTAATTCCCTGAAATTTTCTTGGGGGGAAAAATACTCTTATGTGGATGGAAAAAAAGGCAGCTAGATAGAAGATTTCTTGAGTATCCTGTTAGTGATGTATAAGTTTATTATATTTCCTGTGACAGAAACGTATTCAGACATTCAACTTAAATTTCCCCTTATATGGTTCTCAATCCATTTCCTCTTGCCCTTAGTTGTGACAGAGAACATCTGCTGTGTTCCTCTTCCAATAAATCTTCCTACTTGGAATAGAGTCCAGTGTTCATATTTTGTTTGGGTCCTAACGTCTATCTGGGTTTGTGTCTGGGCCCTGTCACGTACTAACCTTAGGCCGCTGTCTGAGCCTCAGTTTCTTCTGTGAGTGTGCAGTTCCTGGTGAATGATCAAAATATTGTCTCTTGAGTCAGTATTATTAAAACCCATGGGATTTGGGGGGCTGTGGTACGGAAGATTGAATTCAGAGGCCTCACACTGACCTACATTCCCAGCCCTTTCTCTCTCATCCTTCATCCCTTCCTTCCTTGTCCTGCCCTCTGCCCTCTTTTCTTTTTTCTTTTCTTTCCTTTCCTTTCCTTTTCTTTTTTCTTTTCTCTCCCTTTCCTTCCTTTCTCTTCTTTCCTCCCTCCCTCCCTCTTTCTTTCTTTCTTTCTTTCTTTCTTTCTTTCTTACTTTCTTTCTTTCTTTCTGTCTTCCTTCCTTCCTCCCTCCCTCCCTCCCTTCCTTCCTTCCTTCCTTCCTTCCTTCCTTCCTTCATCATACCCATCCTGTGAGAATATTTTAAATGTTTTGTCTTTTCCACAGTAACATTCCCAAATCTCTGTTTCATATTTCCAACCCATTAATCATGGTTTTAAATGAGAACTGAAATAGTATAGTAAATAGAATACTAAGTTAGCAACAGCAGGCCTGACTGTTTTCCTGACTGTAAATTTCTAGTTTTGTGATCGTGGACAGGACACTTAACATCTGTGAACCTATTTATTTATATGTAAAATGTTTCTTTCTCACTTTTTCTATACTTTCTGTGTCTTCCTCTGGGTTGTGGCCAGAATAACATAAGAAATTAATTTATAAGCCAGGCGTGGTGGTGCATGCTGGTAATCTCAGCACTTGGGAGGTTGAGGCAGGAGGATTGCTGTGAGTTTGAGGCCAGCCTGGGCTACAAAGTGAGTTGAAGGCCAGCCTGAACTGCATAGTTAGACCTTGTCTCAAAAAGACAAAAAAAAGAAGGTAATTTATAGGTCACAAAGCACTATTCAGTTCATAAGGCGATTACAGTATTAGTCATTAAAATTCAATACTTTACAACAAGGTGAATACATTTAATACTTTACAACAGGGTGACATAGATTATATACATATGTATATGAAGTTTGCTCCATATCTTCAGCCTCCCTTTATCCTGGGTAGCAGTTCTGAGGCATTAACTCTTCTTTCCTTTCTATCTGCCCTGTGGCTGGAAGGGTAAAACAGTCCCAGTACTAAAGATGTTGAGTTTGTGTGAGGTCTGGTCAGGTCAAGGGAGGGCCAGGCGGCCGAAGTGGGAAAGTAGAAGTGAAGAGCCGACGCGAGCTCTCCAGTAGTGGGCATGAACAGGACAGGTCACAGAATCCTACCCGCTCATTCCAGCGGGAGACCGTCATGCTCAAACCTGTGAGAATGAGCAGGGAGCTTTGATTGGGACGTTAGCGGTCCCTGAGAGAGGAGGCGACCTTGACAGCCACAGCAATCTTGAGCAGGAGAGAGAAGCCGCCGTGTCTGCACAGATACCATCTGAGAAAGCTGAGATGAAAGACTGTCGTGTGGAAGACTGGGCATGTGATGCAGGAGACGACCAGTGTGTAAACTGAGGGCTCCAGCCGGGACGGCTGAGTCATGAGGAGCGTGTAAGCACTGAAACGGGGGAGAAAGAAAGATGGAGCGGACAGCATAATGCATAACGTCTATAGGCGCTATTGGCTGTTCATATGAAGTTTGTTATTTCTAGGGGTCATAGAAGCAAGAACTTCTCCTTCATATTTATATCAAACTTTCGCCTCAGTTCAGTTTCATTTCATGTTGAATGAGGGGACGGAAATCACATGTCAAAGTAGTCTAGGGTCAAACATCCTTGCTAAGTACCTTCTGTGTTCTGATAGAAGCAGCCATGGGGGCTGGCTAATGGTAGGGGACGTGCGACCGCTTTCCTGTGGCTCTTTGTTCCCGGGTGCCTTTGACCTTAGCTACTGAATCACTGCGTCGTTTTTGGCATCCGAAGCCAGCAATGTGGAGCGGGCAGGATGGTGGTGTGATGTCATGTCTGGGGCACGAGCCTGCGTCCTCACCACACAGCAGTCCCTCCCTTCCTGGTCTAGGCAGCTCAATGCACAGTGCTTGGCACATAGTGAGCACTCAGTAAATTTAGTTGTTTTTCCCGTCCGCCTCTGGATCTCCGCTAGGAATATCCACGTGTGAGAAAGCCACCACAGCGTCAGGCTCCCCAGGCGGAAGCCTTGGTGAAAGCCGACACGGGCGCCCTGGGAGGGCACGCAGCTCGGTCCGTCAGTCTAGGAAAGATGACTGCGCTGGGTTTCAAACCGGGCCTCTCAGCCTCGTGAATCATAGGAAGATCGCTTCCAGGATGAAGCAGTTTTAACTTAACATTTCTGAACTGTGTAATGTTGTGACATTTGAAAGTATTTGTTATGAAAAGCAGCCAGCGGGAATGAGTACAAGTTTTGAGACATTCTGTGTTTCACCTGCGCAGTTTCTGCTGTATTGACCTGTCCCTTCCCCAGGAAAAGGGGGTTGGGAGGAAGGCCCTTCACATTTTCTCCACATCCCTGGATGAGAGCAACGTGAAGTTGTCAGGGAACCTATTGATGACCTTGCACATTTATATTTTTAACTTAAAATGTTTCTTTCTCACTCTTTCTCTGATAATACAATTAGAGTCCCTTGCTGTCTTCTTTCTTTTATTCCAAATTCCAACACATTTATCCTTCTCTTTCTTTCTAGTTCAAGTAATTATAGATTCACATACAGTTGTAAGAAATTACACAGAGAAATGTCATGTAAGCAACAGGCTTTGTCTTACTTTTCCTCCGTGGGGACAGTTTTTATTTTTTTATTTTTTATCCTTTTCTGGTGCGGTGCTGAGGCTGGAATCCAGCACCGTGCATGCGCAAAGCACACGCGGTACCGCTGAGCTACGGCCGACCCTACATTTTGTAAGAATGCAGTACAGTACCTCCACTAGGTCATTAGTACAATCCACCCGTAACATTCAGATTTCCTCAGCATTGCAAGTACTTACTTTGTGTATATTGTTATATGCAATTTTGTAAGTTCAGGTATCCACCACTAGAAATATTGTCCTTTTTCTAAAGTACTGGGGATTGAGCCCAGAATGTTCATACATCAAGTTACATCCCCAGCCCTTTTCATTTGTTTTAATTGTGAGCCAGGGTCTTGCTAAGTTGCTGAATTGCGTAGGCTGGGCTCGAACTTGCAGTCCTCTGCCATGTATTCCCAGAGCGCTGGAGTTACAGGTACGTATCAGCGTGCCCCAGGTACTCTCTTTGGAGACTGTCATTGCTTGAGAGCTTTTACATCTCTCATGATGATAGACTTCGAAATACATCTGCTCTCAATATGCAAGAAAGTGGCCCGGCTGGAGGAAGGTGGGGAGTGGAGGCTAACCCGTGGTTCCTTCTGTGGCTGTGCACTGACTTTCCAACTCCCTCATTATAAAGGGTTGGCTGGCCCATGCCAAATCATAGGTGGGCTTGGCGCACGGTGACTTGCCTGGAGTAGCTCATTATTTGTATTGCGTTAAGAACTCTGCCAATTTCAGAGGCCAGGAAGCAAAGTGTTGGTCTAGGAGTATAACACCTGCTGTCCCTGAGGCCACGTGCAGTATGCCTACTGGAGTACCTGTTTGCCTTTGGGATATATTCAAGCATATTTCCAGCATCCCACCCTCTTGGATAAATGCCTTTACTGCCTCAGAAATTCTTTGTTCAAAAATTATCCTGCTAATGTGTACCTTGGTCTCTGGCTTGCTTGCTAGAGTGAACTATAGCAGAAAGCTGTCATCCTGACACCTTAGGAACACCCACATTTGGTAATGCCATGAGGACATTAGGTTTCATAGCTTTAAAAAATGCAACTTACAACCACACATACACAGAGAGTAAAACCATGTTAAATTGCATACCCTGCACAGATAGATGGCCAAGGTGCCTCTCTAGCTAAGTGTCTCAACCCTGTGTTCAGTCTGAGAACAGAATTTTCAAATAGCTCAAGCTACAGACATTAAAATTTGAGAATGACAAAGGTCTTTTGCATTCCAGTAGTCACTCTGGGAATCTATTTGATTAGCTAGCCAGAGCACAGATGATGGTGACGACGTTCGATCATAATAACCAAGAGCAGAACATCCCAAATATGGTTATTGTGGGAGCCCTTTAGAGAATGCATTTAGTGTACTTGGGTCAAATGCTCTATAGGATCCTATATCTCCACTGTTGTAGCATACAAAAAGCTATTCCACGTCTCTTTGGACTAATATTTTTTCTGCTGGCATTTAAAAATTAAGGACAGGGGATGAGTGTGGCTCAGTGGTAGAACATTGGGTACCATGTTCTACCACGAGAGTCCTTGGGTTTGATCCCTAGCACTACAGAAACCAACCGATCAGCCAATCAAATATCCACTAATTGTAAATGACATTTTATGTTTTGGGTAGTAACTATCATCTGATTTGAACAAAAGCTTAATTTCGAGTCAGCTGGAGATACTTTTGAGACTCTTGGAAGTATGGAGAAAAACTAGTTTTGACAGAGAAATTGTAAGAGAGTATCAGGACAGGACAGCTCCCATAGCAAACTCCCGTGGGCCTTACCTAGCCCGAATAAAGGTGAATAGACTGCTGGTGTGGACAGCGCAAGTGGCAGCTGGGGCTGCAGTTGTGCTTCTCCGTCCTGCGTTTCCTCACCCCTAGTCTCTTGCCTGTCCTTCTAATGAGCAGCTTCCTCTTGCCTCACCTGTCCTTCCCTGGTTTCCCACTTGTAATGTTGGCCGCGGTTCTTCCTTCCTTGCATTAGGTCTGTCATAGGTGTTTTTCTCCAACTTTGTGTTATTTGCTGTAACAAAATATAACAACCTTAGAGGCCTCGACACAGCAAAAATTTATTCTGTCACATTTTTAGAAACTGGGAGTCTGAAATCAGGCTGTCTGGAAGACCATGCTCTCCCTGAAGGACCTAGATGCACAGCCGTCCCATGCCTTTCCCATAGCTTTTGGAGTCGCTGGTGATTCTTTGTGTTTTTTTTTTTGGTTTTTTTGGTTTTTCTCCGGTACCGGGAACCGAACTCACGACCTTGCGCTTGCCAGGCAGGTGCTTTGCCGCTGAGCTAAATTCCCAGCCCCTCGCTGGTGATTCTTGATATCCCTTGGCTTTCAGATGTACCACTCCAGCCTCTGCCTGTGCAGTCGCTTCTTCCCGAGTGTCTATCTTTCTTCTTCTCACGAAGCCCCCATTCGTATCTGATTGACCTCACGTTGATTACATCTGCAATGACCCTATTTCCAAATAAGGTCACATTCATAGATGCAGGAGGGTTAGAATTTCAACATATTTTTGAGAGGATGCAGTTAAACCTATAACAGGTTTCTTTAGGGTCAAAACTAGTTTTAGAACCAGCCAGGTGTTTGTAACATACAGGAGAATACAATGAATTTCATTAAATCTAAAGACTTGTGTTCCACATTTACGGTTTGTCATGGCACATTGAAAAGATTTGTAGATTGTTTGGGGGTGTAATTTGTATGGATGAATTCTTATCTTTGAAACCATCTGTTGAGCCCAGTTTATTTAAAGACAGAATGAGTAGACCTAAAAACATCTAATTTTCATTTTCAATTTAGCATGGAGGCCAATAAAAGACTTTCAGAGAATTCAAAACTGTATCACAGAACACCAGCACTGTGTTTTGTTTATTGTTTAGATCTTCCATTTTCTTAGTACTTGCTTGCATGGGACAAAAAAGATAGAACTTTAAGATTTTGTTCCTGCAGTCACAAAGTCTAGACTAAAGTGTCTGCGTGTTATATTTAATAGTGTCCGTACAAATTTTAAATAAAAATTAAAATAAAGAAATTCTGCTCAGTACCCTGAACTCTACATATTCCTCCAGCTATCACTGGTTGAATGTAATCATTGGTGTTCATACATGATCTTCTTGATCTCATTCTCTTTAATATTATTTGATCAGTTTAGGAGGAAATGTATGTATAATTTTAACGGGTACCTTTTGAAAAAATACTTTTTAAACTATGTAATGGAAATGGATTGCCATCTCTTTATTAACTTTTATATATGCAGTTCCAAATCTCCCTTAAATTAATGTCTTTTAGCTTCAAATATACCTCTTCCCATAAGGCTAGTCCCCATTTCCTATAATCTTGCAGACCTAGGAGAACAATATTTTCCCTTCTGTCATTTTGATAATTACGTCCTCTGTGCTCAGTGGTGGCCTATTAACTCACATGAATACCATGGGCTTGCAAAATGGCCTCAGATTTCCATATATGGGAACTGTGAGAATTTTCTGTAATGGTGCTTTAGCAATAATGATGGAGGCGCAGGCGTTTCCTGAGGATTAATGACCAGCTGGGAGGAACCATTGCCCCTTGGCCCTGCCTCCCAGCCAGCCATTAATTCCAAGGAAATGTCTTTTGCTGAGGTCGTTATTGCTATTATAAGCTTAAAATGGAAAAACATAATAGGTGTATGAGCTATTTTTATGGGTTGATGCAGTTTCCAATGTATGTACTAATTCGAGAAAATGAATGTGTATACATGCGAGAGTAAGTCAGATTGTTTGAGTCACCCCTCAGTATTCCATATGTTTAGGACTGATTTTATGGTTCTCTACCTTTCTTTCCCATTTAGAAAAGAAAAGGCAGAAAATTCTATTCAGTAATTCCTCCACTGGTTTAAGTCTCAGAAGTACTATGCTCAGTGACATATCTGGAAACGCTAGTCTCTGTTACTGACTGCAGATAGTATTCCGGTTTTACATACGGTCTGGAGGGAACAAGCCTTTATTTTACGTACTTATCATGGTAATTTTTCTGTTAGAATAAAGTACTGTAAGGAATGAATAAGAGAAAACCTAATGATTTCGCTTTGCTTCTTTGCCTTTCATCTGACGTTTAACAATCACCCTTACATGTATACCTCTGCGTATTGAATCCTTGAGAGGATAACGAACGGCCTAGTTATTCAACATTCTAGGGCTTTAAAAAGTATATTAAATATCGCAATACTGGGGAACCCTTTGTACAGGCCTAGACAAAGTACAAGTCAGAGTCAAGATGTTGCCTATCATGTTCTGTAATGATTCTTTTAAAAAACTAGCCCGCACTGTATTTCTAATATCTGCTTTGTTGCATTATTTTTATCAAGGCTGCTAAAATGCTTTTCCAGGAACAGTCTTGAAAAGTCCTGATAGGGTAAATCTTGGCTATCTTGGAATTTTGCCAACCTTGCGCAGAAATGTGGAGAGCCTCACCTAGACAGGATGGTCGGGGGCTTTTGAACCAACGGTCCCCTTGTGGCTGCGCATTTACGAAACACCAGCCACTTGGTGGAGGATTTAAAGCACTGGAGGACACAGGTCTGCATGAACAGAAACGGGAATCAAGCTAAAATATCTTTTCCTGCTACACTCTTAGTTTCCTGTCCTGCTTCTTTCCTTCCTCTACCGGATTCCTTTTCAGCCCCCGAGTAGTGTGACTGTCGGTAGCATCCCTTCCTCTCCCTGAGGCATTCTGATTTGAGTAAATTGTATGATCGGCATACCTACGGCCTGCCTGGTTTTATATGGACTAATTTATTGCATTCATGTTCTTAGGCAACTTTTAAATTATTCTTACATATCCTTCTCTGTCATGTCATTTTACTGTTCCCGTACTGCCAAACGGCTCCTAATTTGTGTCTGAGTAATTTATAAATGTTTCCAGTTAAATAAATAGAATCATTTGGCTCTTGGCTTACCATTTTCCTTATACACATGCAGCCAAGTAAATAAACTTCCTATTCCATGGACGGGTTACTCTCTCACCTTCAGTTTTACTTGGAATTTCCTTTTTTCAGCTGCCTAAAACCCTCTTCAACCTTCCAAGTTCTGTTTAGTCCAGCTCTTTTATGAACTACCTCCTTAGTCAGAGGTGGGCTTCCTCACCCCTGGAGCAGGAACACCCATTATGAGTGCTTTGCTCACAGCGTTATACATTTTCCTTTGTACTGGAAGCTCTTTGGAAAGAGTTTTGGATTTTCTTCAAGACGCAAGGCATTCGTTTGTTGAATAAAAAAAAAAAAAAACAAAAACAAAAAAACGTGCAACAAGACTAATCAGGTAACTCCCAAAAACTGATTTCTTAAAACTATATAACTGGAAGTTTAACAAACTATATTTACACAGTATTATGCCAGTAATTATTGCACCTTGTGGAGTTACTCCTGCTGCTAATCTCTTGGATCCAACACTTAGAGATACAAACATGAGGGACATTAACACTGCTACCGCATTCAGTGAGTTTACAAAATAGAGAGTAAACCTAAAAGCAGGTGTTGGAAAAAGTATCGTCAAAGACAACGAAATGTAGACTGTCTTGCTAGGCTTGGTTCAGGGGCAGCGTCTAAGACGAAGCTCTAAGGCGTGGTATCTGACAACAGCATGGCAGACCTTTCTGCATAACTGGACAGAGATGTGTCTGCTTCTGTAGATTTTTCCTCCCAGGAAATCAACATGTCTGTGATTGATTAGTATTGAAAAGTAAGATTGTTTGAAGAAGCCACACTCACTGATTAGGCCGATCAGAACCACTCAGTGTGGCAGATCCTGTAGGTGAATGTGCTTCACGTTTTTAGTCGTAGTCCTACGTGTGGGGGTCACCGTGGAACACTGAGTTCATAAATTACGCTGTTTTTTCCAAATTACTATATTGGGTAGTTTCAGCTTCTTTTAGTTTATGTCAGGTTCTCTTAAATGGGCAAGTACTTAGAAACTGTACATGTTTAGTTTATTTGCCTTTCTGTGGTGCATAAAATCTTAAGAGTAAATTGAGTAAAGAAATAGTTGAGTATTTTCTGAATAGAGTGTACGTTAATATACCGGTAAATTTTGAAAAACGAGCGAGTTTCTCTACAGTATATTCCTACCTCCACAGAATGACTTCAGATTTTAAAGGGTGTTAACACAAGAATAGCCGTGGGTGTATTTGCCTTTTCTCAGAATCGTACCCCCCCGCCACACAGGCGCCACAGCCTCAAACAAAAATATAAGCTGCACTCCCTGCTTGTTTCTTTTTTGCAATGCTGGGGACTGAACCCACAGTATTTGCACTGAGCTACTTCCTCAGCCCTTTTGAAATTTTTTATTTAGAGGCAGGGTCTTGCTAAGTCATTAAGTTTCCCAAGCTAGGCTTGAACTCGTGATCCTCCCACCTCCGCTTCTCAGAGGCAGGGATTACAGGTGTGTGCCACCGTGCCTGGCGACGCTCACTGTGTGTTTCGTCCCTGGTTCACGCAATCAGCATCACACCGTTACTACCATGCTTAACTATTTCAGAAAGTTTTACGTTACCTTTTTATTGTACAACAGTGCAGATAAACTAAGTATTTCTGAAAGTATATTTAAAATACCAGGTTCAAATAATTAATCCGCATGAGCATACACAGTGGAAGCCAGCTGATGGAAATCTGTTGTACTTTAAAGACCTAAAGTATTACGTATCAAACATTATACCTGGAATAGACACATGGGTCATTTGGTGGGTGGCCATGTCCCCAATTAAGTAAAAAACTCCGGAAGAAGAAGAGTAGGTGTAAAGGTCCAGGTGAGACGGTGCGCTCACTTGTTACCTGTGTGTGAAGTTCGGGAGGGGGAGCTGGGCTGAAGATAACAAAACGGGAGCCACTGGTGGTCGTAGCTGAAGCCAGAGCTGTGAGTAAAGATCTCCAGAGAATATCCAGAAGTCAGAAGTGGTGCAGAAAGTGGAGAAGCAGTGGAAAACTGGGGCCACTGCACAACAAAGGAGGTAAAACAGCTCGTCATCTGCCAGTGATGGAGTGCGGACCAGTGGCCACCACCACGTCCTTCTGCAGCCATCCCATTGTCCCAAGAATTCCTATAGCCAGTGTCCGTTTTCCCCTCCCCACTCAGGCTCAGCTCGTTGCAAGCGGCCTGAGCGTTACTGCTCTCCCGGATCACTAGACCCAGGTCTCCCGTGAGGTACGCCCAGAGCGGCATTTAACTCTTAAATTCTAGGGATGCTGTTGACACTCCAGGAGCGCGGGGGGTTGACACCAGGAAGGACCTTTCTGGGGCCGGATCATGAAGTTATGTCTAGTGATACCTCATTTCCCACCTAGCAAAGCTAAAGTTTTCTTATGCAATTAACTTTACAGCTTGGAGCATTTCTGTTAGTTAAGCAAAATAGGGAACAAGTGCAAGTCCTGGTCTTGGAAGTTGGCCGCGCCTTCCTTTCTCGCAGAGCTGTGAGGAAGAGGATCGTGTCCCCTCTCTGTTTCAGCAGACTGTGACTTCAAGGATCATGAAATGTCAAAGACAAATCAAAAAAAGAAATGATGGCAACATGCTTTGCATGGATCAGATGATGAGAAACTAAGCAGTGTGGGATTCATACACACACACACACACACACACACACAATGTCCTGAAAGGTTTTCACATGAGTAGAACTGTAAGGATTTGGAACAGTAGGCCATGTACCTTGCCAGTCTACCTAACCTACTACAAGACTTCATCTTCAGACTACGCTAGTTGCAGAGACACGAGGCTTTCAAAGCTGTGGTAAGGTGCAGCGCTTCTGGGTAAGCTGGCTTGCACGGGAATCACACTTGTGCCTGATGTTGGCCAAGCAGTTTTGGCAATCCAACAAAAATGCTTGGTTCTGCACAGCTAATTGCAAGACAAAACCTTAGCTTCTCCAGGTGGAAAACAGGATGTGCAAATACACCGAAGGAAAGAAACACACTGTTTTCTTCAGTATGGCTCTGCAGTCTCAGAACAACAGTTCCGTGAATATTATGTATGTGCAGTAAACATTTATGACCATATTTAGGTCCACGCAGCATGAGGGATTTTGCGCTGCTAGTTGTGGATGAGTAACATGAATAGGAATCCTCTGTGTCTGAGGTATCCATAGTAACTAAGTAGGCTCATTTCCATCCTGTTTATGAACTTCCAACCTGCTTACCAGGCTTAGACTCTTTGGATTCCGTGATGCCTAATTCATATACGCCCTCCACCCCGAGTGGGTAAATGCTTTTCAGAAAAAGCAAACATAAGTAGGGATTTTTAAGAGATTTGAAGAATACCACATAGCAGCCACGATGTAGTCAGAAACAGAATTATGATTATTAGGAAAATAGTAGTATTATCTTGGGTCTCCTTGAAATCTTTTATTATGTTACTAACACTACTGAGTGCTCTTCTGTAGATAACACACATTTGCTTTGCATTTGGCGGGGAACACCAGCTTAGCTATTCACGTTCATAAGACATAGTTAACATGGCCGAAAAATGGTTTGAATTGATGACATTAACATACTGTGTCAGGGTGGAAAGTTACAAATGATGGAGAATAAAATCTGTATATAAGAATCACCAAATACACAATCATAACTGTTAGGTCCAAGTAGAGAGGAGCCCTATATAGTAGAGATAAAAACAATAGGCAAACATAGTAGAAAAAACGTGAAACTAAGAAGAGCCCTAAGCAAGAGAACCCTTCACTCACACTGCTGGTATTTATCATGGCCCTGCTAATGCTAGTAGGCCCTCAGCTAAGTGCTGGCGAGCCACAGATAAACAATTCCAGGTCTGTGTTCTCATGACCCATTCTAGAGAAGAATAAGTGGTTGCCTACTTGTTTTAAAAATGAAGAGGATATGATAATTTGAAGCAGTGATAAGAGCTAAGAGGAAAAGTGAACGCAGTTAATGGGATAGGGTTGGGGCACAGCGGTTGCCATTTATTTACTTATTCATTTTCTTGTTTATTGATTGATTGATTGATTTTTGCAGTGCTAAAGATTAAACCTAGGACCTCAGGCACACTAGGCAAGGGCCCAGCCACTAAGCCACACCCCCAGCCCCTGGGAGAGGCTACTTTAGATGGATGAGTTTAGGTTGGGTCGATGGAGAGTGTCTTGGGTGAATTTAGAGCCAGCCTTCCCGTGGTAGGTCTGTTGGTGTCTCAGGCAGCATATGGGAAGAGTTAGTAGCTGAGGGTTCACCAGGGTGTCTTTCAGGCCTGGGTCATGACAGATGTAGAATGCCCAAAGAAATCTGCCTATGTCGTTAAGTGGAAAGTTAGAGAAGAAATCACTCATTATGTCTGTTCTTTCCGTGACACCTGTTGAGCATCCAGAAGCTTTGAAGTGAAATGAGTATTACCTCTCCCCGTTCGTCATCACAAATTTACGTCACTCACATTCTTCATCACAAATTTAAGCAGGCAATCAAAGCCATTATTAATGCAGTCAGTCTTGGTTTCAGCCGTGCTAACTTCCGAAAAAAAAAAGCACTGGCGTGTAACGGAGATGTAGCACCCTGTATCAGCACTGCTTGGCAAAGTGTGTCTCAACCCATCTGAGTCAGATTGTCCTTCCCTGCTGCCATCCCTGCAGAGATGAGAGAGAGGACGGGGCAGAGGAAATAGGGCCTGGTGTTCTGGGTTAGAAGTGCTGCAGAAGAATTGAGCCTGAGGTGACGAACCAGCTCACGTAATGACCAGAAAGAGCTGACACTGAATTTAGAGCCTGCTGTTCTCATTAACTAGTATTTCTGAGTGTAGCTAATGACACGCGCTGTGCAGAAATAGCCACTTGTTTTATATGTGCACCAAGCAGAAGTGGACCCCCCACGCGGGGGGTGGGCACCGAATTATTTTTTGCCCTGTGGAGAACAGTTTTGCTTTTGGATGCAATGGCTGCATGGAAGTCAGAGGTCTTCTCAGGAAGGGAAGCTTCTAGGAACTTAATCTGTGAGGGGGAGAGCCAGGAACCGGCACACTTGGAGTGGTATCTGAACCGGAGCCGTCAGAATTGGCCGGCTCCTCCTGCCTTAGTGAGTGTTTATTATGTTTTAAGCTACAAAACTAATGACTGTGAAAAGACATGAAGGGACAAGAAGACAGAAACCCTATCCTCATGACACTGACAAATCAGCTGGACCGAATACACATGAATCAGCTGAAGAGTACTTCTGCCAAGTTCAAATTGTGTAAAAGTGGAGGATATGAGTCTTGTGGGGACAGAGTTACGGCATGAGTTGTTAGTCAGTGAGGCCGCCTGCAGAAGAAGAGTTTGGGGTGGAGTTTTGAAGGAAATGACAATTGAGGAATGTGTGAATTAATATACTTCACGGTTGTCACCTGTACAAGACTGGAACCACCATGAGGGCCAGGATATAGCTTCTCTTTTTCACACATTCCTAGAATGCCCTCCTGTCTTGTTGGATTCTTCAAAGCAGTATTTACCAAGAGTTTGTGTGGCTGGACTGGGCACCATGTTGCTAAATTGACTAAAGTTTGGTTTTGCACGCTGTCCCCAGCCGCACAAGAAAGCGGAAGCGGTATCACAAGCACATTGTAGATCTGTCTCCTTTGTCTTCTGAGGGTCACCTCTTTGCTGAGCTCTTTATCTTTCTAACGTTGCTCACAAAAGAATCTCTGCATCTGAGAAGAAACAAATACCCAGTAACCTGGGGCTGGCCTCACCAAAAAGGGAGAACCTGTTGAATGCCACTGGAAATGTAAGGATCTCTTGTGACAGTGAGACCTCAGGGGAAAACTAGTGGTTAAATTGCTAAGTCCTTTGAGTCTGAAGGTTTTTTCCACTTGCAGTACAGATAAGTGCCTGATCTTGCAGTATCATGTTTCTGACTTCTTTGTTCTGGCTTCGTCCCCGCCTCCCCAAAATGCCATTTTCATGTGTTCTTTGAGCTCAGAACATGTCAGAGATCTTCTCTGAGTGGTAGGTGGTTTTATGGAGCGCAAGGAGAATGAAAACTTGAATATCGTCCTGGCAGCAGTCCATTAGGACGGGGATGCGGGGGGTTGGGTTACTCCCGGTTTTGGCTGTGCCTGAACATGAAACAGGAAAGAAAGAACTGAGGCAATGAGTCACCTCATTTGGGTCCAAAGCCGTATTTACCTTAAATGTGAGGAAAAAAATTAAAGCAAGAGTTTCTTTTGAAGGTTCTGTGTAGGTAAACGCTATTTTCTCTGTCGTTCTCATCCAGTTTAGTACATTGTAGAGGAAGGTTCCGGAATGACGAAATGGGAGAAAATCCCGGGTAGTAGCAGTCTTGCTGGTTTCTACTGAGCTCTTTTCCTTAAATCTTCAATCAAAACCTCACCAGCAGCAATTTTGGCAAGTTATCAGCTAGGCGATGAGAGGTTTTTACTAACTGTTCTTAATAGAAAATGGAACCTTGGCATTTTGAGTTTGAAAAGTAAATTGAGAATTTATATCAAAACCCAAAATATAGACAGTGCAATAGTATTAATACTAATGCTGCCCTAGGCTGTCAACATATTATGCACAAGTGAGTCGGCTAGATTACCGTTAATTTTTTGTACCATGATGTGCAAAGAGATTGGCATTGCTAAACTGCTACCTTCCCTTGATCAGTGAGGCAGAAACCCTTTTATGGAATATTCAACTTATAAAAAGATTAGTGAGAATGTGTCTAGGAGCTATTTTCTAAAGGTCTGCCCAGCACCTAGTAGGCTTTGACTGATTTTTTTGTAGGGCTTCCTGAGCCAGATTAGTTTGAGTTTGCATGACCTGAAAATGAGTGCTGTATCATCACTATCATTGTGTACATTCATAAATCAAAGCAAAATTAGAAAAGAAAGATAGTGGATCGCAGACAGCTCAGAAAGACGACAGCACCGACTAGGAAATGGGTATGACACGTAATGGTTGTATTTTAGGGACTTTATCCAGCAGATGGGCATTACCACAGATACTGAAGTTCTGCTTGATAGATTATAGGTCCTCAAACGTCATCTGATGTCACAGTTCACATCCGCTCTTGCTGGTTGCTGAAAAGGATGCTGTCAGGAAGGCCATTCCTCAGATATCGTAATGACCTTCCATTGCAGTCTTTCTCCCAAAATGGGCTAGAGATTGCTGCTCTATTTCTGTATTTAAGCTGCAGCAGTCAGGCCGGGGTATAGCACAGCGCCTACCTGGCGAGTACGAGGTCCAATTCCTGGTACTAAAAAAAAAAAAAGGAATGATCAAGAAATACAGTCTGCAGATCATTTCACACTGTAGGCAATATAAATGGGAGTATGTAAGCAGAGTCCTATTTATAATACTCTTACTTCATACCAATATCATAACTTGTTCTGTTAACCTCACAGTATACCTTTAAAAGCACAGTTTATTGACCATTTTATCAGTGAAGTAACTGAATCTCAGAACATTTTAAATAACTTGCAAAGATACTCAAGCTAGAATGTAATAAAACTAAATCTTGATCTCAGGTCTATCAATCTCCAAGACCTATGATTTTCTGAACCTCGCAGTCAAACTAGAAAGAATATGGAAATTTGTACAATTTTTAAGTCTGTTTCACACTTAGCTTTAGGATTAAAACATTGGTGGTTTTTTTAAAGTAGGGCTTAATATTCCAGTTATATTTAATTTGAGCGCTTAACATGTACATTCAGGTAAGTAACGTAAGTTTGTGTGCAAGTAAATAAAATACGGTCCTTAGCTTCAAGAACTTATAGTCTAGGGTGGATCTGACTCCACATCCAACTTCTGTTTATTTTGAACTCTGTGTGTCAGGTGTTATGCATTATACACGTTATTTAGCTTTACTATTTAATCCTTGAATTCTAATAAAGTAGTGGTTTCGTAAACATTTTTTATCAAAAGGCAAGTAATAAACAGCCCTCTATGAGGCCTCAATTGCAGTTAGATAAAATAAAGGAAGCTTTACAAAGGAGACGAATGGCACTTCAGCTGAGCCCCGAAGAATGAGTGGGATTTTAATAAGACAGCTGAGAGAGGGCTTCCCGGGGAGGGCCGTCCATGGCCTGTGAGAAGGAGGAGCAGATCAGTGAGGGCAGGGAAGCACATATCGTGCTCCAGTAAGAGCGCCTCGTTTGTGTCAGAGCGTGTAAATTAGGGACAGAGAGGAGTAAAGGGGTGAATGTGTTCAAGGAACCCAAACATGAAGCAGTAACAAGTCCTGAGGGCCGTGGGCAGCATGCACAAGATTAAACATGGGAAGTGCAAAGCTAGTGAAGATTTCTAAGCTGGAGAATGATCAGCCAAGTCTGACTGGATTTAGAGAAACTCTAGGCCCAGACAGAAGCCTAATAGCCATGCTGTAATGACGGATGCAGCATAGTTACTTGCTTTGCCAATTCTCTTCAGAAACTAGTTTTCAAAATAAGTATTTATGGGCACAGCAGCACGTACCTGTAGTTTCGGCTACTCAGGAGGCTGGGGCAGGAAGATCACTGAGTCCAGGAATTCATGCGTTCCAGCCCAGCCAGGGCAAGCTAGGAAGAGTCAGTCTCTCTCTCTCTCTCTCTCTCTCTCTCTATACACACACACACACACATACACACATACGCATATGGGTTCATATGGTTTTAAGTGGTTGAAAAATAAGAACAACAGTAATACACTGTGGTTCAAAATTTTTGTGAGATGCAACCCAATATTGACTAGTGAAGTCGCCCTGGACACAGCCGCGTCCATTTGGTCTTGTGTTCCCTGCGGTCACTCCTCTACTCTGGGAGCAGAAACGGGTATCTGCCATAGAGATCATCTAGCCGGCAAAACCCAAAATATTTACTATCTGACCCTCGGCAGAACAAAAAGTGGCTGATCCCTACCTTAGGGCGTCTTTCTGGCCTTCTTAATCCATTTTTATGGGTTTCTTCCTTCTGGGGTATAAATGGAAAATGCATATAAGTTCATTAATAGAAACAAGCTACCTTTAGCTCTGCTTCCAGGTATTATTTTGCATGTCCCATATCTAGATCTCTAAGCTAAAAAATAATGAGGTAGAATGTGTTTCATCCATCATCACATCCCTTTCCTCTGGGGATTCTGAAAGTGTGGTTTTCCTTTTAGGTTAGAGAACGACATTCCTTTCTTAAAACACACTCCATTTTTAGTTCACACGCAGGTAGTCAGCTCCACAGAACAATGTCAAATGAGCTGTGGAGGGTCTTTTAAAAATCCCTTCCAGTTTGATTTCTCCCCATACCTCATCCAGTGAGTGTTCATCTGGAGGGCTCAGGACTGATGGGAAAACCTTGGATTAGGAACCACTGACTTAACTTTCCTACTTGGCGTGCGAACGTCCCCGTAATCCATCGGTTGCCTTATGTGTGTCAGAGCTGCCACCCAGCATCAGGACTTGGGCTCCCGGAGTGTGTGTCCAGATTCCCTCCTGCGATCCCAGTGCTGCTTCTCCTGTCAGAGGTCAGAGAGCCTACTGAGTCTGGCAGGCTGTTCTCTCTCTGCCCGTCTCAGCAAGCGTGCACCTCCAGGGTTACATCCAAGGCCACTGAGTAACGGCGCTGACTCCTTAGCCTCTGTTTCAGGTACTGTCTGCACTGCAGTGACCACATTCTTAGCTTAAGGCTCCTATCGTTTACTCGATCTTCTGTGATTCTCTTCTTCCTCCAGCTCCAGGGTTTGCAAAGCTCTCATCTATTACTCTTAAATATGTGTGGAGGTTTTTTCTTCCATTCTCACTGCTTCTTTGCACAGGCCCTATCACCCTTCACTTGAACTATTTGCACTTCTGTTAGTTCCCTGGCTGTCTCTAGTCTTTGTCCAGCCCACCCCAAGTGTCACCGCAAGTGTTACCTTCAACACAGCAACCTTATCGCTTCCCTGCCACACACTTTCAATGGCTGCATTCATGGAGGGATAAAGTCCAAACTTCTTCGCTTGATTATAGCATTGGGTCTAGGCTCTGATCTGGCCTTGTAACATTCACTAGCTACGGTCTTATTTCCTTAGGACAGAAAGATCAGTTTTTCTACAATTTAGATCGGTTCTTTCATACTTTCGCCGTGGTTGGCATATTCTTTTCATTTTTCTCCACTTGATCAAACCTTAATACCTCTCTCTTGGCCTGATTCAAAGATATGTTCCTTCTCAAAATCAGTTATCACCTCTTTTTGACTCTGTAGGGGTTTGCACACACCCGGATAGAGCAGAGTGTATGGTAATTGTTTATTTACATATTTTGCATATGTAAGATGATGTCTCATTCACATTATTTTTAGTACACTCTGTCTCTCTTCTAAAAAGCGTTCAGGGAATGAACATGCCCAAGCTGTGTGTCTGTACTTACACCAAGAGCTGTCTGGATTCCCTTGCCAGGCGTGTCAGAGATAAATGTTGCTGTGAGAACCTTATAGGGCAACGACTGGTAGAAAACGTTTCTTTTCTTCTCTCATTTTGTTTTGAGTGAAGGTTAAGTATAGATGGCTGCAGTTACCCATGAAGTTAGGTGTGCCTTTGGTTTGGGGCTGGAGGACACCATTTATTTTAATAAAGTAGAATTAAGAGAATGTCAGAGATTTCCAGTGTCACTCACTGTTAGTGAGTCAGATGTATTAGAGATAATGTTCAGTTTCCCATTTGAAAACTGAAAGAGCTTCATAGAAAGTTTCTGCCTTGTTAGATATAAAATATATATGTATAATGTGAACATATTATATATGTGTACCTAAGCATGTGTATTCAAATGCAACCATTACCACCTTACTCTTACATTTCATTGTGTTCATCCTTAAAAAATTATTTAAGTCTAAAGGACTGAGATCTGTTTTCAAGTTATGCTGTAGCATTTATCCATCCTTATACAACGATAATTATATGACAGAATCATGCGTTAGATGATTAACATAGAGGACACTCATAAGAATTAACATATGGCCTGGCAAGCCTGAGGTCATGAGTTTGATTACCACAAAAAAAAAAAAAAAGAATTAATATGTGGCCAGAGATATAGCTCAGTGATTTAAGCGTTTGCCTGGCAAGCCTGAGGTCATGAGTTCAATTCCCAGTACCAAAAATAAATAAATAAATAAATAAATATATATATATGAGATATATATATCTCATATATATATGGTCTATAGTCTTATAGAATTAGCAAAAATCACACTCAAAAAGATAAGTTTGAGATATGCCAGTTAATGGCAAACAATACATGAGTCCTCATTTGCATCTTACAATATAGCATTTTATATTACACTGAATGCGAAGGAACAATAAAATAGAGGCAAATTTGTAGCAATTTTTCAGTTTTCCTTTCTTGGTGCACTAAATTGGAGTTGAGTCTTGGGCTCTATATACTGATACCCGCTAGTTGTGCGTATGTGTAAGAATTTAGCTTTTATATGCTCAAAGATCTCATGTATTATCTGTGGAGATAAAACATTTGTATGTTTAAAACCAATTAGTACAAATGATATAAATAGTATAAATATATAAAATATGAATATTAAGTATATAAAATGTATATAATTTAAGGCTGCGTGAAGTCTACTGTTTTGTTTAAGGCTCTGTCAGCCTTGCTCAGAAACAGTAAGTGGACATGTATGTGCAGGTCTTCAATGGAGTGAGGGGAAACTCGGGAAGTGTTACTGATCTTCTCTGGGAGCAAGTTGCTCTCATACAGTAAAGCGTCAGTAGCAAGTAGGATGGAAACCCTCTGAGAATGTGGCTTCTGCTAGATGTTTCTGAGTCTTTTTCAGAAGGAGGACTAGGGCGCCAATGGGTGCCTTGCTGGCTTTGTTGGAGCAGCATACAAGTCATTTATGCCTATTCGTTCTTTGCTCTGATTATCGTATAAATCCGCCTGCGAGATTCACCCCAGAAACCTCCTTGTGGATTGGCGAAATATCTTTTTTTAATGTAAAAGGATACATGATTGTGATTCTAACCCATCTTTTTCTGTATCTCCATATGAAGTTTAGCACTTTCACAAGAGTGCTTAAAAGCATTGGAAGGGTTTAAGTGGCTGGTCGCAATGTCCTTCTGTCCTTTCCCTTTTCCAGTCCGAGCGCCCTCTCAGCAGAGCACTCACATTTTGAAACAGGTGTAGCTCCTTCTACACCACGGTACAGCAACTGGAATCTCACCATTCGCATGTACACAATTTTATGTTCTCGTCTCCCTTTATCTAATCAGAAAGGTTCCTCCCTCACCCCTGTAACACTTCTAGAATTACCACGTAGCTTGACATGTGGTATTTACCCATGCCAGTGCCAGTGCCGTTTATTTTCTTTAAATCACAAATGTATAAAAGTAAGAAATACATACATTGAATAGCATTTAATAGTTCATACAAGAATTCTTCCAATACAGTCCCAAATTAAATTTCCACTCTTTCATTCTAATCCTACAAGATACACTCCAAGTAGCTCAGTGCATTCTTGCTTTGATGGTTTTATTGGCAGTAGTAGCAGATGCATTTTGTTTAATTGAACAGTTGTGTTCTTGGATAAGTGAGTCGTATTATTCTAAAGTATCTATTTGCAAGCACTAGAACTTGGAATTTATAATAACCCTTAGAGTTAATTTCAAAGTTGATCCAAAGAATCATTCATGCAGATTTTTGTGTATTCAAAATTTTAAAGACGCCCATCACTGGTCTACTTTCTGTAAATCTTATATAACAATTTAGTGGATGTTCTTTTTATTTTATTGGCTATTTTCTTTGAATTATATTTACTATCATGAGAGAATAAGCAAAGTTAGTAAAGGATTAGCTCATCTCTGCTATTTCAGGTAGTTTTAGAATCTTTGATTTAAAAAAAAAAATAGCTGAAAGGAAGAAATAGAACCACATTCATCTAAGGTTGGCCCTGGTCTTTATTATCGTTGAAATTCGTGAGCTTTGTTTTCTTACGTTTCCAACAAAACTATTTCTTTGGAAGTTCTTTATTTCTCTCCCAAACTTGTTATGCACTGAGTCTATTGTATGACTAAATGTTTAGAGATGATTTACGTAGTTTCTCTTATTGCCTTACTATGTGTTTAAGGAAGTTCTTTTAAATTACAAATTCTGTACCATGATTTTCACAGAATAGATTCCAAGTTGCTATAAAATCAGTCAGTCATTTGTATTTAAATATTTTCATTGTTTTTTTCATTTTTTCACTGTGCACTGACCTCCAAATCATAGTATAGAATATATAAAATCACGTAAATATATTAAATATTGTCAGAAAATTATTTACTTCATAATTTTATATTTGCCAGTAAGCTACTTTGCATAAAACGATGTTAACCGCTTCCACCCCGTCTTAGTTTTGGTATCTACGCAGCTGCAGATTCAATCCTATAATCCCAGAAAGGGTTGCCAAGTTGCTAATTTTTAATTTCTCTTTGTATCATTATTGAGTAGGTGAAGCGGTTTGCAACCTCTGATATTTAAAACTGTAAAATCACTTCACCACTTAAACTCAAAACTTTCTAAATCTAGTTTTCACCTATGAACGAGGACCTCACCGTTTATAAACCTTTGGAATTGAAGTTTCATGTAGACCTTCCCAGGCGGCGGTGCAGACACACGTCTCTAAGGCACATTAGATTAAATAGTGCTCCGCCATGTATAGTCAGGATTTGCCGCTGAAGGAAAAGGACTTGTCCTGAGTATCGAATCGAGCAGGCCAGCTGGTTTGATGGACGGGTGACAGGTGGGCCGAGCGCAGCCAGGGTGCTGGGTGGAGCTCGGTGGGCTGAGGGGCTCTGAGTGGTCGGGGTGAAGTGAGCTTGCACTCTGGGCTCTGAGCTGCAAGTTCCTTCTTTGTAGTTGGAGCTGTGAAGTGATTTATGGGAGCTGTATGGGCCATACATCACCTTCCTGGTTGGCTTTGTTGACACCTTGTCACATTCCTGTGGGCTTGTGGAATTCATTGTTCTTGTTTGAACTGATAAGAACAAGAAAAAGGAAAGAAAAAGAAAGACCGAAAAAGGAGTGTTCTCTTACTGAAACCTTGGGAAAAGTCAAGGGGTGGGATGTGGACTTGGACGGCAAGACTGCGGCTTCCCAAGCAAGGCCACCTCTGCGGCTGCCCGCGTCCTCAGCTGCAGGAAGCCTGGCTCTGGTGCGCCGGCTGATCTCGTATTTGCCCTTTGGAAGTAGTTTTCCTGTTTCTTTTTGCTGGAGTGGTGCTGTAGAGAGGGCTTTGGGACAAGTAAAGAGGGGCCTTGAAGACAGAGTGGCTTAGAGAAGATTCCAGGGGAAGGTCAGATGCTCACCAGGAGAAAGCAGAACACATGGTGACTTTTGCTGTGCGCCGGGCCGTCCGAAGTGCACAGCGGGCTTGCTGGGCATGGTGCCATGCTGACCTCTCCCCTTCGATGTGTAGTGCCCCACGCTTCACCAAGGGTTTTGGCAGCCTGCACACAGAGGCTGGCATTGGAGCCCAGCGCTTGGAAGACAGAAAAAAGTTTCAGCGTGGGAACTCCAGCAAACCACGGGCCAGAAGTTTATGTGATATACACATACAGTATTACTGCCCACCTGAGTAGAGCGAGTGACTAATCTGCTTCTTTCTTTCCGTGTCTTCTCTGATATCTTTGCCTCAGAAAAGTATTACATTCTTTTTCACCCAAGAAAAGTAACAGGTCAAATCGTATCTACCACACCACGGGGCTGTAAACGCTCATACCTCCTTTTGTGAAGTACGCATTTTCTTTCAGAGCAGCCCGGCACAGACACTTCATTCACTCACGTTCTCTGTCATCATGCAGTTGCTGGTTGGAAGAAGAACACATCTGCACCTCACCCGAGGGCAAGGTGTTCGGCAAACGTGCACACTTTCGTGCTATTCTGTTAACAAGTTAATGTGTAATGCCATAAATCATTTTACCTGGGAGCGCCGTTCACATATCCGCACTCGGAACCTCATTTTGAACTGGAGCCACGGAAAACTGTTTCCGAACTTCTTAGAAAATGTTCTCTGCAACAGTGTTACACAGTGTGTTGGTATAAACTTCTGCTTGACTTACCAAGCTTTTACTGAACAACTGCCAAGGTAGGTGGCCAAATTCAAGAGCTGACATTTATAATGCTAAGTATAAATGACAGTAAACCTAGTAAACGTGCACTAGTGAGGCTAATAAATGGATCACGGTCTAGGCACCGCAGGATTAAAGTAAGAAGCTAGTTTTTAGAAAGCACAGGCTGTCTTTCATGTTACCTACCTTACTGTCAAGTGACGTTTTCACTAACACTTAAAGGTCTAAATACATACAACATTGCTAATAGCATTAGTGATACCAGACTTTAAACGCATGTCCATTTAAAAGAATTTGGAAGCCCAGCTGCCCCAACTTTGCAGCTCTCATGAGCCTGCCAGCTGCCTTTCTTCCTAGCTTGGAATCTATTCTGGTTTCCAGAATTAGATTTCCTCAGTATTTCACTGCTCTCTGCTGGAGAAGTCCAAAGCCAGCCAGGCATCTGACGCCGAGTACTTGCAAGGAATGTAGGTGTGATGGCTCAGTTGATTAAACTCCTCGCCTCTAGAAGTGAACTCACCCCAAGACTTGTTTGTGCATTTGCACTTCTCAGGTGTCAAGCTAAGTAGAGGATAAAAACAGTTTTCTCAGAGAGGAGGAGGAGTACGATGAAAATGTAATCCAAACTCCAGTTTCTTATCTCAAATATTGTCTTTTACAAAGATAGCCTACAGAATGGGGCACACAGACTATGCAATTTCTCACGTTATTTTTTTCCATTTTTTTGTTTGTTTGTTTGTTTGTTTTTCTTCTGGTACCAGGAATCGAACTCACGACCTTGCGCTTGCCAGGCAGGTGCTTTGCCGCTGAGCTAAATTCCCAGCCCCTTTCCTTCTATTTTTGATACGGCATATCTGTAACAATGTCCCCCGACCCCAAAACAAAAGAAAATGAAGGTCTTCTGACCGACTATATCAAATTTGAAACGAACTATCTATAAAGTTCTTTTCCTTATATTTCTTTAGCATTTATGTGCCTTAATAGAGAAAAAAGATCAAGAATTTTTACCAAGTAAGCAGGAAGTGTGTTAGGACATTTTTTTAAAACCCTCTCTAGGCAAGGATAAATACTAATTTACATCTTTATTTGCATGAACACAGAACTACCGCGTTTAGATGCTAAAAGCATAATTACAAAAACAAAAGCAGTAAATGATTTAGATGAGCAGTATCAGATATATGTTGGATATAAATGTACACATATTTACGCATGCACACACACACACACCAGTGGGAACAAGAAGTAAGACAGAGACACAACATCTCCAGCGTATTTTACGTTCTATTCAATCTGGCATTTTAAAACATAAAAACAGCTTGATGAATCGAAATCATAAAAAGCCAGCCTTCCAGCAGCATTAAAGTGCTGTTCATTCTGCAGCATTCCAAGTGAATTATGGCTGTACTGTCAAAGACAACAAAAACATTCGGGAAGGACTGTTTATTTTACAGTGGTTGACCAAAAGTATGCAAGTGGTTATAAAAAATGTAGACTGCTAACAATGGGCGGTGCCGCTTGCACGTTCTGACATCCATTCACAAACCTCTGACGCTGACTCTTGATTGCTGGAGATAATACAGGGCACAAAAGCATTTTCCGAGGGAGAACCTACGCACTGCCGAAGCATTCAAGTTCACAGAAAATTAATAAATCCTCTGTCCACCGTCCTGTGTCTCTGACATTGATCTCCTCATTCACAGAGCCTAATGGCATGATTCTCTTCCCCCAGAAGAGCAAAGAAAATTTTGTACAAATATTTCTCTCGAAAGTTATGGCAATGAGGTATTTCTATTCTATGAAACACGTTGCCCTTGGTATTTAAAGATTAAAAACTGGTGCTGACAATAGTAAGAGTTTTCTATTACTCATCTTACAGCTAGGTGGAAAATTAAAGTTCCCTAAGAGGGATCTTAATAGTAAAGATAATGAAATGTATACTTAGAGAATGTAAGTAATTTCCGGTCCCACACACAGGTACCGTGCTATGGAGGGTGACAGTAAAAACAAGCTGGCGTTTGTGTCGTGGTTTGTTTCGCTTGCGCATCAACCCACATGCACAGTGCGGTGTGCTTACTGATAAATTTCACAGTGATGAAGAGACCCTGATTCCAGCACTTCTGAATCTTGGGGTTGAATTTCTTTTGCTTAAAAAAAAAAAAAAAAAAAAAAAAAATGCACCTAATTAGGATCCATTTAACCTTGGGCAGATCCCATATTTGGGGGTGGGGTGGGCGTAATCATAATTGACCGGCTCTGCCCGAGGGCGAAAGCTAGGACAGCGGCTGCCTCGGGCGTGAGCTGATCACGCACCCCGGCGAGCGCTGATCGCACGCGTCGTCTGCGTGCTGCCCGCGACCCCCGCGCCGGTCTGGGCGCTTCGCTCCCGCCGCCCGGGAAGCGGCCGCCTTG
>NW_004955458.1:12549434-12587576 GCF_000276665.1 Chinchilla lanigera
CCCGGGGGCCCCGCCGGCCGCGCTGTTGGGTGCTAACAGCTTCGTGGCAGGCCGCGTGGTGACCCCCACAAGTGACCCGGCCCGCCTGGCCTCGGTGTGCGCGCCTGTACAATGGGGCGGGAGCCCGCGCTGTAGGAGCCCCTGGGAGAAGTAGCCGGGGGGCGAGTGGGCACTCGTACGCGCCCGGGAGCTGTTGCCTGTCTTCTTGAACTGGAGCTTGAGAAAAGACGTTGTGCCCGCTAGGCTGATCTGTCGGGGAGAGCTTGCTTTGAAACGGGCTGGTTTTTCGCTGAGAGCACACTTCAATGAGAATTGGGCTGATAACGTGATTTTTTTTTTTTTTTTTTGTACCAGGAATTGAACTCAGGACCTTGCGCTTGCCAGGCAGGCGCTTGTGCCGCTGAGCTACATCCCCGGCCCTTTTTTGTTCAATTTTGGTGTCAAAATGTTTCATCACGGGAGCTTCTCCCGGCCTGCTACGCGGGGAGCCCAGCTTGGGCTAAAGGAAGCGGGTCTGCGAGCCGCGGCGGCGGCGTCCCTCCGGTTCCTGGGTCCACGCTTGTCCTTGCTGCAGGTCACCGAACCTCCCCGCGGAGAGCTCCATTTCCAGGCCATACTGGGGTAGAGAACGCATCCCTAAAGGATAGAGTGTGTAACGGGCGAATAGTGCTCCTTTGGGAGCAAACGCTAAGGACCCGTGATTTCGTCTCCCTAGGTCCAGGAGTGTGGAAGGTTAAGGAACTCAGTCCAAAACTGCAGTTACTCCAGCCGTGCTTTCCGTCCTGTTCTGACATTAACTGGCTGTGAATCACTGAATAAAAATAATGACAACGAGCCCTTACTGGTTGTCACATCGTGTGCAGAGGACTCTGTCTCCGCTGTCTCACTTCTTTTCCGCCGAGGGCAATGGCCTTCTCCTCCTCCTGCGAAGAGGCAGGTGAGGCTTGCAGAAGTTGAAGAACTTACCCCAGGTCGTTCGGCTTAGGAAGTGCTCGCTAGCTCTCAGCCACAACGGCATATCCCACCTGCTCGTGAGTCCTAACCTGAATTTAGGGTAATCCTCTGTGCATTGCTGTTCTTTCACCTGGAAATTAAGGCCTGGACGTTACTGCCCGGGCAACTTCTTTCAGATGTTTCAAGAAAGGCACAGTTAGTCATGAACTGTCTTGTTTTCCAAGTAAATCCTGTTCTATTAATATCAATGAATTAGTAGTTCTTTAGATATCCGTGTATTACTTAAGGGAAAGAATTCAAGAAGAGAGTAAAGACTGGGAAACGTTATCTCACAGAATGTTTTAATGTATGTGTATTCCCTGTAGCCCTTGGTAAAAATTAACATTTTTAGCAAATTAACATGGTGGATGAATAATGACTGATGCATTTATGCAGTCCTCAAGGTAAGCAGTCTGAAGAGTTCAACGTGATTTCTCTACTGAATGATGTTTATCAGAATTGTTCATGTCCTAATGGAGTAACGCTTTTCAGTTCTCAGTTCTTATTGATATCCTTGAAGTTGCGTGACTAGACCCTTCTAGATTAATATGTGCTGGTAGCCACTGCTTACGTGGCCTTGGCGGAGTGTTTTTATCTCTGGGCTTTGTGGCCTCTGCTGCGGAGGGGAAGTGATAGTGTGTCTTCATATTATCATAATGAGTTGCCGAGATCAGTAAGTGAGTTAATTATGTAAAGTGATTCGGCGCACACTGGCACATGGTAAGAGCTGTGTAGGTGTTAACTGGTGGTATTAATCACTTGGTTTTCAAACTGGACTTTTTTTTTTCAGTTTCTCATAAGTTTCTAAATCCTAATAATCATTCCAACTGATCCTATGTTTAATTGCTATTCAGTAGTGTAGTTTGCTTTCTTTCTCTCTGGTATATATGCGTTATATTTGCATAGACCATTTTCTCAGTTGAGAGATTTTCATGTTCTGCTCCTTCATTCTCTTTATCACATAGAGCAAGTTGGTTTTTCCTGTTTATTTCTTAGAATTTTATCAGGAGATTTTCATTTTGAACCATGACATAACGGGTCAAATTATATATACTCACTGAATTTATTGACTCTGAATTAGAAATTATTTCAAGTAGGCTTTTCTTCAAATGTCCTCCCTCCCTCTCTTTTTTGTCTCTCACTCCCTCTCCACCCGCCACCTCCGTTTCTTTTTCTGATGCCCGAGAAACGTGTTTTCAGCCAGCCCTAGTCATGATAAATAATGGGATTTTAAGTGACATCACGAGATACATATTTCTCGGATACAGAAGTTTTTTATGTTCCTTTGGCCAGAAGAGACTCTTCTTCCTGGGAAATTCAGCCACAAAGTGCTGGGTTGGAGTTTTATTAATATCCTTGTAGATTGAAAACAAAATGTTTTTCTTCTGAGTTTTTGTTCTTTTCCATGTGGCAAACCTGGTGACTCGCCACGTGAGCTCATGTGTGTCTCGTTCGCTCATTTCCTTGTGTGCTAGAAGCCCTGGTGACATATCTGGAACGTGTACAATCTCTGGAAATAAATGACATGCCGGGGAGTAGCTCGCTCCGCAACAGCAGGGTCATTTATGCACCTCACAGCACACTCTTAAGTATCTCAGATTAATTTCCTTTTTAACAAAACATTTTGTAAAGTAGGTTGCCATTCACATATACCCTAGTTCAAATAATCATAAAAAAAGGTTTGTATAAATAATTATTAATGTTTTGTGAGTCAGATGTTCAAGATTATTTGCAAATGTGATTTGGTGCTATCAGATACTTTCCCTATGAAAATGTCTTCTCTTGCAGGCAAATTACTAGTCCAGCCTAATAAAGGAGAGGCCATGTTCTTGAATTCTGTTTACCTATGTAGTTTTGTTGCTCTGTCTTCTCTGTTCTTAAAAAAAAAAAAAAAAAACGATCTTAAGTAGCTAGTACACAGTTCTAAGATGTTAGGACGCTCAGTGGAATTTCAAGGGACTGTTCTCAGAGGGCATCAACCTGACGCTGCCCTTCTGGCTGGAGACACTCAGGCACCTTCCGTCCTTGCTTCCTCCTCCTGATGAGGAGTTTCTTGTGTTCATCACTCCTGCAGGGCGTCACAGAAGAGCCGGAACGCAGGGTGCCTTGTTTCATTCAATTCTTTCCACAGTTCCGGTCACAGAATTCATTCCACCACACTGCCGCCAGCGTCGTGACCCGAGCCACCCCTGCACGTCACAGAGGTGTTCGTAGAAGTAAGTGTGAGTTCAAGAAGCAAACTTGTGAGTTCAAAAGAAATTTCCAGAGAGAACTTCTCAACCCGCTGGCTAAGAGTTCCCTGGTGGTGGTTGCCTTCACTCTGTCTTACCTGGACCAGACTCTTGCGTGTTGAAGCCACAGCCCACTGAACTCCTCATTTCCTGTTTGATTTGTTGCCTTCCCCTAATAAGGAAGGAGGACTCCCTTGAGCTATAGGTTATGAAATTCTTGGGGCTGTTAATGACTTCGAGCTCGTTTAGAAAGCAATGTAAGTTTCAAGTGGCCCAAACTTGTAGAAGGCCAGTTACCTCAGTCTATTTATTTGACAGTTGAAGTGACCTCCTTTCTATGAAGGGCTTATTACACAAACGGCCTGCTCTACAGTGGGTGCTGTTTTGGCGAGGAATGCAAGGGTTCTGGTGGCGACGCAAGGGTCCTATGACGACTTGCTCTGATGCCCATGCAGTGAAGGCAGTGAAGGCAGCGAAGACCTCACTTGAGCTATGTTTTGAAGCTGGCATTCCGTAAGTCACCATGTGGAAAAGGATTAATAAACTATTTTATACAGCACTTAGAATTTGTGGAATTAAAAATCTGAAAGAACAATGGCCAGATAGTCTGTAATTAAAATAGTTGAATAGTAAAGAGTCTTTGGAGGTTAGTCACTAGGACTCCTGTAGCAAGAGATCTGTAGCCAATGTAGCCTGCCATAAGTAAGCTCTAAAAAACGTTTAAATTTATTATTCTAATTGTCCTTTCTTTCCTTTGACTCCATGGTATTAATGTGTCTTTAGGTCACCCTATTAATTTTTCTGTTAGTGTTTCTTCTCAGCATCTCTCATTTACACACACACACACCCATACGTAAATTATGAGAAACGAAAACCACAGTTAGGGTTCCTGAAGTTGTTGCTGCCCTTCTCAACAACAGTTTGGGAGCACAGGATGTAGTCTGTGAGTTAAGAAGACACAGATATTTTCTCTCCTTTTTTCCCCTGTGGTACTGGGGCTTGAACCCACAGCCTTTGCACTGAATTACATCCCCAATCCCCCACCCCCTTTTTAAGACAGAGTCTTACTAAATCACCAAGTTGCTCAGGCTAGGCTTCCACTTGTGATCCTCCTGCCTCAGTCACCCAGCGTGCTGGGATTACAGGCATGCACCACCATGCCCAGCCAGATGTTTTCTTAAAGAGAAGCCTTTGAGTACAACTTTGCTTACTCCGTTGGTTCTCTGGTTCATTCTCCAGATGTGTAGAGCAAGCTTACAGTGCGCTGCCTGCTACTGCAAGCATGACATCAGGACCCAGGGACAGTCCCCATCTAGGGGTGCACCTGCTATGCTTTTTCGAATAGTGAGTGTTCACATCAGCAAAAAAAACTACATGCTTGATATACTTTTCACTTTTACTATCAATCACTCTTATGTACACCACAGTATCCAAAGTATCAAATACTTCTTAGAAGAAATATTCATTGTATCCCCTTTAACCTAATCTATTTTGTTGCCTCTGTCCCATAAACTCCAGTATCTGTGGGGATATTTAAGACTTCTTTCATTTGAATTTTGGTAAGATGACTTGATATGATTAATATAGGCTTATCTTTTTGTCTCAAATCACAGGAAAGAAACAGGAATTTTTTTCCTATAACTGAGACAAGCCTTGGTATGCCATCAGCTGCCAGTATTATTTGGCATTTTACCCTTCTCTTTCCTAATAAAGTGACCTTAGCATTAAATTGAGGGTGCTTCGATATGTTGTAAATGTCTACAGATAGCTTTTTACAGTAAATATATACCCCATGCATGTGTAGTAAAGAAATACACAAACATACATACTTGCAGATTAAAACAGGTAAATGTTCTAGCGAGTTTCCATTTCCAGAAGGCTAACTGAGATCCCAGCACACAAGGCTAACAAGACGTGCAACAGAATATTCCAGGTTTACAGAGTGGTGAATGAATTGGGCTGTTCCTTTTAAAGAAGGAGCTGGGTAATTGTTGACAAACCTTAGTTTGGAAATGGATTAATTAGGTCATGAAAAAGTGTATGTCCAGGCTATTGTGAGAATATTTCCTTCTTGAAATAACTCAGTAATGTAGACAGTTTCATCATCCTCATTTCACTGGCGCAGAAACCAAGGCATGGAGAGGTAACCTGTTGGGTAAGTCAAAGGCTAATAAATGATAACGCTGGGTAGGGCAAGTTTTCTTCAGTTAGATTCTACTACGTGTTTCTTTCTCTCCATCCCATTTGTATGGCAACTCACTGCCTTGTTCGCTGAAAAGAAATCCAACTGTCTTTCCAGGAATTCTTACCCACTTCTTTATTTTATCCATAATTGCTAGAAATAATAGCTTCCATGCAGCAAAAGCATCACCAGCTTACAAACTACTAAAGTAACAGGGACACTTACAAATTCCTCTGGGCTCATTTTATTAGCAGAAGTACTAAGAAAGATGAGGGTTGCCCAAGTCCTGAAAATTACTATATTGCAAAGCTAGTAGTTACCAAGCATGGGCCACTATTCAAGTATAGCACTTAAAACATCGTGTTATCCCAATAAACTCTAGTAAGGCAAAGACCCTGTATTACGTATTTTTGTACATTCAGCCCGTAGCACAGTGCCTGAGACATCATAGCTTCATAATTTATGCTTATGGAATAAATGATGGACTAACTAAATTAATAGGTTAAAGGTTTTGTGTCTACTCAAAACTTGCTTAGACTCTCTTTTGACTTGATCAATGAAATGAAGAATAAGACTATCATCTAGTGTTATTCTAGGTAATATGTCTTTATTTCTGCCTCTGATAAAAAATTGTTTGGCAGCCGTATGAATCAAGTGACTCAGACTAGACACCTGTGTCGTGAAAATCAAGAGCTTACCCTCCTTTCCAAACACAAACACAGAGACCCTGCTTCCAGGTAGACCAGAACTCCATAACAGGCTAATTCCTTCTTAAGTTGGGCAGAGATCGAGACGAATGTTTTACTGCTTCTGTATATTCTTCCATATGCATAGAGCCTTTCACTCCTTCTCCCATCCACTGAAACAAGTTGTCTTTCTAATGTATAGAAATTTAACCCCTCAAACAGTTTTGATTAGAAGCACTGCCTAACCAGCCATTTAGAAAGACTGGGATAAACACGCATCCAGCTCCAGAGAGGTTCCTGGTTTCATGATCCATTTCTGCCTCTTAGGGGCCAGACAGTGCTAGGCTTATAAGAGACTCAGCCAGAAAACTGGCAAGTCGATTAATCTGTAGTTAACCGCAGCAATAAATGAACACAAAGGAAATGCAGACGTAAGTAGGGGATAAACTTTGAGTGGCTCCATCAGCCGTGATTCATGATGTTGAGCTACAATAATATTTTCCTCCGTACACTGTCAGTTCCAGTTGTGACCCTGGAGTAGCATCTGCAGGTGACCGTTGGCCTTGGGTGCTGTGGTCAGGGCTGTGGAAGAGTGGCTCTGTGGCTGATAATCTGGTTAACAAACATTTTCTTACCTTGGCAATGTTGAAAGGAGTAATGGGGACGTTCAGAGGAACAATGTGGAGGGTGGCTTAAATAGTAAAAAGCGCAAGATAGGAGAAGAGCAGTTCACTGGCTTCTTTCAATTGGAGCTGCAGAATCAGCTGTCGGGGTTGAGAGAAGGGAGCCAAGAGCACTAGTTAGGTGCTCAGCTCAGCTCTGCCTCCCTTTGCTCTGTTTGCAGCAAATCACTTGTCTAGTAACTGAGAGCCTTGGTTTTCTTACCCATAATGCCAGTGATCGTTTCTCGAGGAAATTAAATGAAAACGTGAATCTTAAGAACTCGGTTCTCTGCCATAACAACAGAGACTACTATGTCCAAAATCCCAGTTGTTTTGGGGGTGTCCCCTCTTTTCTCCGGAGCGTCTCTGCGCCCTCTCTCAGCAGACTTTAAGTCCCCCCGCCCTTCCCGGCCACTTCATCAACTCAGCGGCGATCACAGCTTTTACAATAGCGTACCTCCCTCTTCCCCCACTGGTGAATGTGGGGCGGCGCGCTCTCTGCCTCTCAGACTCAGCGATGGTCTTGGCTGGAGGACAGGCTGCTGGCAGAGACCTGAGAGGGAGTGCACCGTGGTAGCAGCATAAAAGAATTTGGCAAGGAGGTGCTCGTCACATGATTGTGATTCATACTGTGCTCTTAAAATGTGGCAGGAGGACTCGGAGAGGTTTTTCGTGCCAGCACACAGAGAGTGGAGACACTCATTTTCAAACATCACATTCTTTTTATAGTACAGGCATGCCTCACAGGGAAAATATTGAACTTGGCCTGCCAGCACCACAAGAGTCGTCTCACTGTGATTTTATTACTTGAGTCACTCTCTGAATCAGATACTGGCTGCATGGAGGAAGTCTTCTATTAGGGATGCTTTGAAACTGTGTTTTTAATTAATTAACACCCACTGTGGGCTGGTTTTTCATTTACTCCTAGCTACTCTTTTTTTCCCTTGCCTACAACCTTTGAGACAATTCCTTAAAGCCCTAGCTGAATCATTTTAAGTATCTAAGTGAAAGAGTCATCTTTTGGGTGAACAAAGCAAAAAAGTCTTCAAAGTAGAGTTCATCATCTTGGAACGAATCTGATAAAGGAGAACGGCGCAGCCAGGGAGAAGGTCTCTAAAAGTCCGGCATGACGCTGTTTTGATCCCTTCAGCAATCCTCAGTCCGTTCATCCTGTTGTTAAAACGTAAAACTAGAGCTGGCCAGCTGTTGGGAAAAGTCCTCAGTTTTATTTCAACCAAATGGTGCTGCCTCCTGGGGCTAGAAAGGGGCTGACTTCAAGCACAGTTATAAATGTGCAGCTCTTCGGAGTGGTGGAAACCTACAAAATGGCCTTGATTCACAGGGCCCCTTTGGCTCAAAGGCTGTCTGCTTCCTGCGTGCCATAAATCTGTATCTGCATCAAAAAGTGTAAAGACTGCAGTGTGTGGAAGTCCTTCTTCCTCTGCAAGTGTGTCTATGACAGATTTACACCGATGGCTGGACTGCACCCCGGTCACAGACTCCTAGTATAGTCACGCCCCACTGACTCAGCCCCCATTTCCTGTTGAAGGTGAGACAGGGTCCTGCGTGAAGGAGAATGAAATTACATCTCGGCTGCTCAATTGCTGCTAAGACAGGAGGACCTTTAAGGGCCATAGCAAGACCTGCTTTGTTCGCGGCAACATCAACTGTCTTTTTCTCAAGGTGTGGTCATGCTAAAGTCCAAAGCGTTTAGCTTCATGACAAGGTCTGCCATGACGAGGTGCTCCAAAATTCAGTACTGTGTGACTAGAGGCCAAACAGATGCACTTGAAAAGAATAGATAACCTCTTTGGGTATAGCTGTGTTCCTTCAACATTTTTTTTTTTTTTTCTTTTCTGAAAGTAGAAGTTGACTTACAATGTGAAAAATGACTGTTTAAAATGGATAACATTACACCTGGTATGGTGGTGCTTGCCTATAATCCCAGGTCTCAGGAGGCTGAGGCAGGAGAATTGCTGTGACTTTGAGGCCAGCTTGGGCTACATAGTGAGTTCAAGGCCGGACGGAACTACATAGCAAGACGCTACCTAAAAAAAATAGAGTAACATTAAATCCACTTGGATATTTGTGTTGGTAAATAGGATTGGTGTTTTTGAAACTCCCTGCTTTGAGATTTCATTCTTCTTCATATAGCAGGGTTTCAGCAGCAGTCGTTCCTAAGGATGTTCTGTTTGGCCCCCACTGTCATGGTTAGAGCTGTCCTGGGAGTCATGGTGAAATGATACCGAGACATAAATCACAGCTGTGGTTTTAAAGAGTTAAGTGACAAAAATTTAACTGGTCTAGTTTTGTGGGATGAGGATCAAAGAAAAACCATAGAATAGTTTGAATCTTCTAAGAGGAAAAAGAGTGAGACTAGTGTCTGGCTTTGCATGCTGTAGTTCAATCTTTATAGCGTAGCTATTCCATATCATGTTCATTTTTGCTCAGAGTATTAAAAAAGTGTCACTAGCTGCAGTACAGTGTCTGTGATGGTATTTTTTTTAATTCATACTTTTAGATTGTAGTACTATGAAGATGTATTGGTGTACAAAAACTTACGTAGGTAAGAATTGTTGTTTTTGAATTTGCCTTTTCCGTTGGCCAACTTGATGTGAGCCGTAGTAGTCTGTCTCTAGTGTTTGTGTTATATTCACTGCATTTATTTTAACATGCTGAGATCTCTGGTTTAAATGGAAATTCAGATTGCAATGTGAAAACCTCAGTTTTAGACTGCACCATCTGCTGGCTTTGTGAAAGAGGATCTGGTAAATGAAAATTGTGTGTATGTGTGTGGGTTATTTTATTGGCACCGCATATTTCTTTGATGATCCATTTTCCAAGCTCATTCTTATCTTTTAGAAGATGTTTCCAGGATTTATGCATCTGGCACGATTTCAGAGGACTCTGTAGTGGTGGAGAGGTGCTCTCCATTTATCGAGAATCCTGAATGAGGGTCATTGGGAACATTTACCTCATTCTCTGCTTAAATTTATTCCTGTTGCAGACATTTCTTTCAAATGGATTTTTTACACTGGCAAAACTAAGCACTTTGTGCATAAGAGCACTATAACTAACAATAAAGCTTTTTCAGTCCAGACAAAAGGAAATATGCAAAATGCATCAGGGAAGTATGTCAATCGTTTTTCAAGTCATCATGGATGTTGAGAAAGTATTGTATTCATTAGTGCTTGCAAAACTGTATATTTAATGATGCAAAAGCAAAACTTACCTCTCCCTTTTGGTGCACAGATGTATAAACTTTATGGGAGTACACCCCCAGGTAGGGACTTATTGGAGGAGCTCTCAGAAAGGGCAAGGTTGGCCGTAAACAGTGATGTAATAACTCCACAATTATGTACGCTCAATTATTTGGAAGTGCAGTCTGGGAGACGTGTTTTATATGGTTATATGGGCAAGCAAGAAGTGAGCACGGAGACGCACAGCCCTAAGCTTTGCGTTTATTGTGTACACCTCAAATAGCATCCTAGTGCAGCTTTCTAATGTGAATCCACTGGTACCAGTAAAACGGCATTTAAAACAAATAGTAAAATGAACAACGTTTGCAGAGCAGTAAAGACACCACCTTTGCGACCACTTTACTACAGTTTTGAAAAATGTTACTGAATAGCTCTCCAAAGATGCAAATAAATAATATTTTATTAGATTTCAGCCCAGGAGAAAGGGGAGGAAAACCTTCAACTAGAATTACATGATTATTACTTTGCTTCTCCCTCAACCCAGCAAACATTAAAATGGAACATAAAATAAGTCTGTAACAAGATTTATGAGGAAAGGTATTACACTTAGGGGCACATTGTGCAGAAAAGTCATTAAAATTGTTTGGGCCTTAGGAAGGGAGGAAAAAAAACCTTTTGAGAAAAATGAGAAACTCAGATGTACCAAATGCCTTGCTGATGACTACCTAAGCCTTTAGCTTTTAAAAAGCTATTGTACCTTAAGATTCTGCTTCAGTCTCTAGTATGTGGCTTCTTCTCCCCGCACAAAACTGAAAGAATCTGCCTTCCCTAGGAAACCACATGAAAGGCAATACAGAGTGAGCCTAACCTTCCTTTTGCAAACTCTGGGAGCTGGTTAGCTATTGTACGGTAAATGTAATTGTGTTATATTTGCCTTATGTTAGTGAAGAAGTTTCAACAAACAAATATTGCTCTTATATACAGAAGTAGATGAAAAAAAAGCTGGCTAATACCTAAGGTTCCCATACCTTATCTTCCCCTCTTTGTCCTACTTAGCCAGCCTAGCCAGTTGTCTTTCTGGTTGGTTGTGTGCACGTTTGGATAATAGTGATAGCTCAGCATTTTCTTTATGCTTTGTTCTGGTCTGAGGCCGGTAAACACACTCAGTTTGGTACTATATGCCTCCCTATTTACGTGCCTGTACTTTCATGTTACGCTAAATCTCACTTTATTCTGTTAGTACAGTTGAGATTAGTAAGTGTGTGTGTGTGTGTGTTCCTGTCAGTAAAGTTTTAACTTTGGCTTACTGTTTAACCAGGAAGCTCAACAGAACAAAGGAGATCTAACTAAAACTATATTCCGATTGAGAATCTCCAAAGTACGCAATGCTAGAAAAGGGTGATTTGGATAGAGTTTCTTCGTTCATCTCTATCAACGGGATAGTTTTTGGAATTTCTAAAAGGAATGTTTCAAGGAGGTCTTTGAAAACCATTTTCTTCAAATGTTCACTGCATCTAAGGTCCCATTTTTGTCCCTTTATTTGCTCCAGCATACCGCCAGACTCCCAACAAAGGAGGGCCTGTGCTCCCAGGAATTTCCTGCATTCCTCTCTGGAGTAGGCATTTTTCTCAGCTACAAAGGCCCTTGGGCGAACTCCCTCTAATCATTGGATTTACCCCGGGCTCTGATAGGTGCCATTCACGGACTTGGTCTGCTGTCTGATGGGGCTGAGGCATTAATGGGGTCTTTTCATGGTAAACAAAACTGGGTAACATTACCAGAGGGACCACAAGGCTGCTGCTGTCAGGAGGTGTGTTGCTTTCTCTCTCTTTCTGCTTCTTTTCCTTTCTTCTTTTCGTTCTTTCCTCCCCTTTTTATGAACGTACATTTGCGTGTGCGTGTGCAGCATGACCGTTTCTAGAAACAGATCTTCTGACCTTTGCTGCTTCTCAAAAGTCAGTGGCCAACTGCAGGCCTTTCTTGGACATAAGATGATTCTATCGCCTGACCTGCAGCTCTGCAGCCTGTGGGGAGATCTGTATTTTCCTAATCAATTAAAAATTGAAAGATCTCATGAAGAATCTGGTTCAGAGATTGTTCTCATCGTTGACACTTAGTTACTGAAAGTCTCTAGTAGTGGAGATGAATGAGCTTGTGGGAATAATCACTTAACGCCAGAACCTGACTTCGTAGGGCCGCCCGGCCCGCTACATCTCTGGCTGTGTTAGCAACATCAGATTTGATGGGCAGCGTCAGGCAGTCAGTGCTATCGTTGTGTCTTACCTGGTTCTAAGAAGAATGCAAAACCAGTTCATCGAAACATGGTTCCTGCAATAGCAAAGAAGCAAAAAGTACTCTTCAGAATTATTTTAGGTGGCATAACACACCGAAAGAAACTGGCATTGTACACCAGACAGCGTGCAGTCAGATCTGTTCTATACAGTTTGGAGACAATCGAAGAGAAAATGTCTTATTCAGTGAAAGCGTCTGTTGGAATTTGGGAATAAATAGCGTTTTAGGCATCCTAATGCAGATACTCTGATTATTTTCAATGGATTTTCTTCCATTTCATCTTAATACTTGGGCCTAGACAAAAGGGTAAGAAAAAAGGGATGACCCTGAAGAAACAAAGGGAGTACACAGGACAGTGTTTAAAAGTTCAAAAGGAGCGTTAGGTCAAGGGATGGTGGATGAGGATCAGTGCCCATCATTTTTCTGGAAGAAATAAGAAAGTTAAATGATTCACCCGTAGAAAAAGATGGTGTGTCATCTTCATGTTCCCAAAGCCGCTGATGCTAATTCTTCCTTTTAATTCTAATGGGACTTGCTTATTTGTGGGAATTTCATTGTGAACCTCACCCTCTTCCCCATCACAAACATCATATGCGGCTTCTTTCCCAGCCAAAGTGTGCTGGTGCTGTGTAACGTAGTAGCTCCCGATGCCTGCCTAAGCAAGGTTTTAGACATACAAGTGCTGTAAGTCAAGGGGAAAATGGTGACAGCAAAGCCAGAAATCACTATCTTTCGTGGAGCACTGCTTTATTCATTTTCTTTCAGGTTTGTGTTTTGATTGATGTTAATTGTTATAATTTGTTCAGTATAATCTATTGTGATCATAAGCCCAGCATGCAGATGTGTTTTCAATGACTTTTGCATCTTGAGCCCTTTAGCGGCTGCATATATATTGAATACCAAGCACGACGATGTATTATTGCTAATGCCTTTAGCAATCCTGCAAAATCTCTGTCTGGTAAATGGCACTGGTTGTGTTCTTTGTATTCTGTCTTCTTGTGAATTTATAACTCATGCTTCCAAACATGAAAAATCAAAAGTTCAGTCAAATATCTAAACGTTCCCAAACATTCTTACATTTCATAACTTGTAGTTTATGACACATTTGGGAACAAGTCCTTTCCAATGTTTATCTGTTCTCTGTAATATCTACATTTAACTTTTCCCCCTATAATGACTTCTGATCCTACTGTTCCTGCATAGAATTCACTGCATTTTCTTCACTAGCCTTCTTCCTTATCACAGAACACATACATTTTGGGAAATCTGCCTCATGATACTGTAATCACAGGATGTTTTCTGAATTTCAGAAGGCCAGGATAGAGGGAAGTAGGAGTTTGAATTTAGCTTTGTACCAGAATAATTCTGGCTTTAGGAATTAAGTGGAGATTTTGGGGCCATCTTTCTGAATGCAGGTTAAGGAAAAGCCTAATTTACTAAGGACTATTCTCTACACTATAGATATTTCACCGTGGAGTATGTATTTTTTTCTTCTGAAGAAGAAAGTGACTGTTTCCAAGATACTGTTTCTCGTATGATGATTAGAGAGCTTTCATCTGGATAGTTTTCATTTTAATTTACAAATATCCCACTGCCCCTCAAGAAAGCTAAGATCTACAGTTCCGCCATGAACTCACCCAGCACTTTTACCTGTCAGCACGTTTGGTACCAAAGTAATCTGCTTCCTGGCCCTCGGGGTCTTCGTTTTCTTGTTTGTTCTGTTTGCTTTTTTCCTACAAAGGAGAACATTTCTACCATGCAGTCTGACATTCACGTAGCTATGCAAGGAATCTAACAAAGATTAAAATCAAAAGAGGGAAAGCTAGTAGAATATTTTACGTTTTTCAGCGTCTTCACTTACAGGGTAATTACTTCATTATTTCAGATTATTTTATATAGTAATGTGATGTAAATAATTTTTTTCTAATTACTGTTGGCAAGTTAGGTCCTGTTTACTCTGCAGATAATAAAGCGATGTTTGAACTGAGGTCTCCTTGGACTATTTTTGTCATTGCTATCTGCTTGTAGAAAGGACATGCTAAGTGAAATAAATCAGAGAAAGGTTAAATATCTCATGGCTTCTCTTATGTGAGAAAACCAAAGTATGATTTAGAGAGCGAGGTAAGAGACAGACGATCGGAAAAGGGAGGTAAGGCTTCGTGGAGATCGGGAGAGGATGTGGGAGCGAGGGAGATGAGGCGGGAAGGGGGGTGTGAAAAGGGGGAAGATGCGAGTGGACGTGTGCCAGTTTCCCATGGTGATGTACTTCTGGGTCCCAGCCACATACTAATAAAAGTATTTCTTAAAGAAAAAGACGTTCAGTCCAAGTCTGTCTGTAGTCTCTCTGAGAGCCATACTGCATCCTTAATTTCATATGCAGTGGGTTGGTTTGTCACACGCTGACTGCTGTGTGACTAAACACTACACTACTACGTTCCTGAGGGTTCAGTGTGGTTCTCACTCCCAGGGTACGGGTAGGCCCTCCTCCCTCAGACTCTCTCACAGGGCAGAACTGTGCAGGGTAAGGCTGGTTTCTTGTTTAGAGCTTATCAGACCAGAATCTTGAGCACAACTCAGGTAGGAAGCAGACAAGCGCCGTTAACTTTTCATTTAGTGGTGGTAGTAGCCGCAGCAGGCTCACAGTAGCTGCTGGGCAAGGCCCAGCTGTGTCAAAGGAGACCGACTGGCGCTGCAGGCACTAGTAATGTACAGAGCAGAGCGTGGAGACGACAGGGACCATTTTGCTTGCTCTGGTTCTCAAAGCCAAAAGAACAAAATGAGCCCACTTTTTGTACTAGCATCACTAACCAATTCTTAAGACTCACTAAACTTACCTATTTACCAGGAAAGCAAGATATGCTGAAACAGGCCAGAGTTTTTAAGGGAAACTTCATGGCGTACTGGAGCCAGCGTAGAGCCAATTATTACATTTTCAGGAATTTTATGAGCTGACTGCCAAACATGGCAATTATTAAAATCAATGTGTATAAATTTATAATTAAAAGTTACGCTAAAAACAAGGCTCACTGTTTCAGAGGACATACACAAAGCTCATGGTTCTCAAATTTTTTTTTTAATTTTACTATTATTTATGCTATTGAGATTGTTTTTGCTTATTGTGCCTATATGGAGGAAAGGCTCCTCCAATAATAAGGCATGTTATTCTCCTGTCCTTTAAACCATGTGAAATGACGTACCGGGAACTTGAAATTAGCCGTAGTGAGAACATTTACACCACAGAAATTGGCAAGAGCTATAAGTTGAGCTTGACATATTGATACAATACTTGTTAGACTTGTGAAGGTTTTTGAGAACGCTTTTATAATGCAGGTTAAATTTAAGAATTATATTTATACTCTTCACCTGTGAGTGGGACAAAAATCGGAAGAAATAGTCTTTGAGTTCAAAAACTCTTCCAGTTCAGCAAAGGAGGCACTCACCTTATTGATGAATGAGGAAACTACTGGCTTCACTTCTTCACTTTGGTCATACTCATAAACCATAACCAAAGATATCAGCCAGTATTCATGTTGGAATGAACTCACTTGTTAAAGACACAAGCTATTTCTTTACTGAAATGAATAGTAATGGAACATTCTATTTGTGGTCTCCTGTTATTGGTGATAGAATTATAAAGGTTGATAGTAAATTTCATGAGAAATAGCAAATGGCACTGAAGTTACAGATATATGGAATATATAAACAGTAATGTGTATTTCATTATTTGTAATTATTATACATTCTTCTGTCACAAAACTTAAATTTGTGTAAATATATATATATATATATATATGTCCATATATGGACATATATGTCCATATATGCATGGACAATTTTTCCTCCAAAGACAGTGAAAGCCTTGACCTGAATCCGTAAATCTTCCACAATTTTCTCTGAGCTGTATTATTGGGTCCTTGTTATTCAGAGGACACCAGCAGAACTTTTCGAGCAAAATTAAAAAATTCATATGTGCACACACACAAAAGCCTGAGAAAAAGAATCCATCCATCAAACCATTTTGTTTTCAAAACCTCACTGAAGTATTTCTATTTGAATTATACTGAAGTATATGGAAATGAAGTCTTCTGTGTGTGTATAACATAATTTTTTAACCATTGTCAAAATGGATGATGCTAATTAACTTCATTTTACAAAAACGTGAGTTATTTTTGAGAGCCAACTATGTACCAGACTTTGTCCTTGGCTTCACACAGATATAAGTAAGACTTGATCCTTGCTTTCTAGGTTCACTTCAAATGTTTGTTCATAATGTGGATCAACCCGTTTTAAAGTACTTTTCCATTCAAATAGCAAAAGGAAAGAGCCAATCTCAATTTCTTAAGAAAATATGAATTTCTGAAGACCAATGATAATCTGAATTTGCCTTCCATAGAAGAGTGATATTAAACCAAATGTACTGAATACCTGTTATATGCTACATTCTCCCTCAAAACTAATCTTTTAATGAATGCTGCAAGCTAGGTTCTAGTGTCTCCATTTTGTATAAAAATGTGATATCATACGCAAAATCATACTGGTACCGGATGATGGATAAGGAGCTAAAATTTGGATCTGCCTCAAAACTTCTCTGTCCAGAAAAAATTTTTTTGCTCCAAGAGTCCCTGAGTAGAAAAGGAAACCAACAAGAATTATATTCTTTTTCATATTATGACTGAACACACACTGAGCTAGGAAATGCTTTTCAACAAGTGTGAGAACGAAATGAGATGACGGCCGGGCTTTCCGCAGTAGATGGCACACTGTGAGAGAACAGCTGCCCAGAAATGGTGAAGCGGAGCAGGCAGCAGTATGTTCCGATATCCTTACATTCAAAGGAAAGTACCGCCCATCCTGTTGGTCACCTCTGATGCAACCAAAGTTTTGACCTGAGGATACCACAGGACTTAATGTATTAAACTCAGTGTGGCTTAGCATGACTCCAACTTCTCCACTCCTATCTTATGCAGAATGGCAGAGTGCGGCTTGCCAGTATTAATGCAAAATTGTGTATCTAGATTTTGTACAGTTACATAGTTATATAAACCAGTTAGTGTGATGAAAAAGAAAATAAAACAAGCTGAAGTCTCTTATAAAAGGAGGAAGAGAAAATACATTTTTATAAATATTGGTCCAAGGATACCCATACATGCCTGTGTGTATGTGTGTATTTCTTAAAAAAAAAAAAAAGTACTAGGATATGAGATAATCATGAAGTGTAGAATCTGCCTTTATTTGCTTTGTATTTCATTGTATATCAATCTAGGAATTGTCTGTTTATATTTTCTCCATAAAACATACAATTTAGAAAACCAGTGGGTTTACTGATTAAAGAGAATGAAATTTGTATTATGTCGCTGAAGCAGTGCCGAAAAGCCATGCCTTAAAGTGGCATGTGTATGTGTATGCAGTATGTGGTCAGTGTACGCTGAAAACTAAAGGGAAATGTAAGACTTTTTAAATTAATTGGTTGTTTTTCAGCCATTAGTTTAAAGCAACATAAATTGCAAACTAGTAGGGGACTTTGGAAATAAGCAGGCACTCACAGTGAAATGATTTGAGTAGGGAAACAAAATTCTTCTGGGCTAAGCTAAGACCGTAGTCACAAGAGCAGAACACGCGTTCTGATACGAGGTGGGAGGTCAGGACAGAGCAAGAGTTCCTAGTTAACAGGGCCACTGTAAAAAAGGATCCAATATGAAAGGTTCGAGGTGTCATTGTGAACATTTTGTCGGTTCAAACGTTAGCAAAGTGTTTCTGACAGCCCTGTCAAACACTGTGTCGGTGGACCCAAAAAGGCTGTGTTGAAAGGGCGGTGCTCCTTCCCCTCAAGGAAGAATATGGACTAAATCCCAGAGTACATGAAGCCACAGCTAGGTCACGGCTTTGGACTTCTCAATTGGTGAGATACAGGCTTCTGTGGATAATCAGCAGGTCACAGACAGTGTTCATTTTTGTTGCTGGAATAAAATAAGACCCAACATTGACCAATTTACATCCAGGCTGCCTGCCTGTAGCAGCTGGGTGTCCTAGTGGAAGTGAAGAGGAAGCGATCTATTTGGGGGAGGTGGACTTATATTTGCCAGTAATAGTAAGTAATAAAACTGTTCCCATTGTGTAGTGATGGTCTGAAGTAAAAATGATATCTTTCATTTGTAGTTTGCCAAATACCCCTTAGTCACCTTAAGTTTAAATCACTAGCTTGATTTTCCGGAGGGACCCTGGGCTACGAGGTTCAGCAGATTTGTCCAAGGTTATAGAACCTAGAGTTCAAAGACTGGGACTACTGCTTCCACGCGCCGGCTCACTGTGTGATCAAAGCATTGCGGGCACTATCACTGTCCCTAGGTTACAGATTCTTCCAGCAGTTGCAAACTGCAGAACAACTTAGCTTTAAATTATTCTTAATTATCAGGTACTGTACAGTTATCAGGAAGTCTCTTTTCTGCATACACTTGTGGCATAGCCTATTTTTCCACAATATGAAGCATCCAGAATGAAGACAATAGTGCAAGCCAACTTGTCAAATTTCTGAACTGATTTTTGTAGTAAGCTTACAGCTAAATACTACTATTTTAAATGAATAAAATAAGGTGCATGTGGGGTGGTTCTGGTATGCCCAACTAGTTAGTCAAATGATGTTATCTATTAAATGATTCGAACAATTATTTGGCTATTTTGAGGATTAAATTATCTGCTGTTCGATGGTATTAACTACTTATGTTAAAATTCTTAAACATCTTGAACGTTTATGACTGTGTAGCCAAGTTGGCTTTTGGGAGTAGAAAGCCATTTATACTAGTCTTTGAAATGTGTGCCCTGATCTTTGTTTCTTAGAGGCTTGGCTTTCTTATTTGGGGAACAGACTACAGTAAATTGACCTTATCACTTATATGTATATATGACAGGGACTAGAGATAAATATTAACATGAGATTTATAGTATATATTAGCAATACTGATATAGTTAGTTACATCAAGCAAAACTGCTATTTTTATGAGCCAGATTGGTTGAGTACTGTGTATTTCTTATGCTTCAATCTATTTGCTTTTGCTAATAACCTTTTTACAAGCTTCTTCAGCGCATTCTTCCGTCCATATTTGGAAACCAATTCCTCTTCTGGGTTTCGGGGGTGGGATCTCACCACTATTTTAATACATAGCTTATTCATTATTTTAATTTTCTAAGATGAGGAGTGGAAAGATAAACAAGCAACACAATAATTTTTTTTTAAAACTTCATTTCAAAATCCCGCGTATGGGTACTACCTAGATTGCATGGGCATATTGACCCTTAACTATGTTTGTTCTGAGAATAGCCAAGCAGTGTGGATAATATTCATATTCATGCTTGTCCCTGTTTATACACATGTTTTTCTACATGTTCATGCCTATATATGGAATAATTATCTTTGAAAATATTTTCTTGGGTAGTTCGTAAACAAGCAATAAAATGAAGGGTTTTTTTCCCTTACCCCAACTGCCTAGAGAAAGTCCAAGTTCATATTGTACTATAATTTTTTCATATATGAAGTAATGAATTTTGTTACAACTGCGTATGTCTCTCATTTAGGAAATTTGGAGTATACCTTACAGATAATTTTCTATTTGGCTTTTTGTACATCACATTTTATTGTAAGCATTTCCCATGCCATTAGATATTCTTCTAAGGAAGTGTAATAGAGCAGCAATAGCTCACTTAAAGCAGTGAACAAGCTGCATTAAAACCCTGCCAGAACCTTACCAAAGAGCTGATGCTATGAATACCAATCATAGCTTAGTTGCTGTTCCATATGTTAATTTAGTTTGACAGAGTAAGAGTCTTTGAAGTCCTAATTCTCTTTTGCATCCAATAAACCAGTTTTTATAGTGCCTGAACTTTTAGACATCAGCCTGCAGCTCAACTCATGTCGGGAAGTTGCCATGAGGTCACGTGTAACAATGGCTGGAGGGAGCGTTCCTTTGGAAATCCTCTGAGAGAGGTGAGGGGCTGTCAGGGGTCACTTGGGGAGGTCAGCGCCTCTGCTGATAGCATCTTATGGGCATCCAGATTTGTTGCTTTTTTATGCGAGTTCCTGGAGGATAATTCCTACAGAAGTGAGTCTGCAGAAGCTCAGCGACATGCATAAGTGTTTACATGCATGTTTGTGCTTATTACGGGCTTTGTGGCTTTTGAAGGGAAAAGCTTGGCAGAACTCCTCTGGTGTGTGGTTTTGCTTTCCATACTTCAGCAAGGAGGCAACTCTGTAGGCTTCCCCACTGTCAAGCTTTAGATTCTGGGTTGTGAGTTGGTTCAACTCACAGAACGTTCTTTGGGGAAACTTTGGTTGAGTGCTGGTTAGAGTGAGTGGTACTGACAAAGGGGCAGAGGGGGAAAAGACAGAGGAAAGGAAGCCGAAGAAAAGGTTTAAAATGACATGCCGAACACTATGTTCTATGGAGTGAGAATTTCAAGTTTTCTTTCGCTGTTCATTAGATTGTAAGTTCTTTGAGGGCAGAGAACCATGCACGTAAGACATTACAAGCACAGGGGCTGATGTCATTGTCTGCAGGTTGTTCCAGCGGTTCAACGTTACATTGAACGTCATGATTACTGTTGACATTAATGTCAAGGCCTTGCCACGCTGGGTTTCTTTCATAGCCACTAATCACGTCACCGCGGACAAGAGCCTGTCCAAGGTTAACCTTGCTTCACAGATACATGGTCAGTCTCTGGCCAAAAACAAGCGGAGAGCACGCATGCACGCTCTTACTTCAATAAAATATAAAACTCTGAGAGTTCTCAGTCTCATTCCATTTGTCCCAACTTGGGATACCACTCAGCAATTAACAGCACAGAGAAAAACGATGGAGAGGTTGAAAGAGCAGTTGGTGCCCTCCATGGAAGCACCTGAAAGGCCGCTCCTTTGGGGGAGTTCTTTCTAATAGCAGTGATTTGGGAATAGAGAGCAGAAAGCCCGAGCGGCCGCTGAAGAGGCGCACAGGCCAGCATTTAGGGAAATCGGTCATTAACGGGAAATTATTGGCCAAGGGCTTAATTTTCCAGTAAGGGGGTTTCTAGGTAACAATCCTGTTGTGACTGAGTGGTTCTGGGAAGCGGTAGACGTGGGATTAGGCAGCTGCACTGGATAGTCATGATGTCATTGGGTTTCCAACATAATTTCCAGTCTTTCTAACGCTGGGTGGTATCAACTGCTCTATGACCTAAGCTCCATTTTAGCAGTTCATTTCAGCTTCTGCCATCACTTCTTAGTCTTCACAAAGGTGGCTTGACTGCTTCTATACCAAATGACTCAATTCTTACTCTTTCAAATGAAATTGATGCCGTATCTAGAGGCTGTCAATTAGGAATTTAGAGGAAATGAAATGTTTTACTTTATGAGAAAAAAGTCCAAATTGGACAGTCAAATAGGCCAAGAATTTGTCTCAGATTTGCTATAAGGTTGGAGGCATTTACCTTATTTTTATGATGAATTGCAGTGCAATATAAAGTCGCTCTTTGGATTACCTGTACCTGACTTCCAAGCAGCAGTTGCGTACAAATGGCCGCCTGTGCGCAGCCGGCTTCCCCGTCCTCCGGGAAGCGTGGGCGTGAGTCCACCGTTGGGATTTCCCACGCACACACGTTGTGGTTTTATTCTCCAGTCTTTTTTTGCGTATTCTTTGCAGTTTCTTCCTCATACATTCCAACCTTGCTTCTCTTTCAAGTCTCGTTCTCTTATCTTTGTATTTCCCTTCTCCACATCCCTTCTTTTCCTTCCTTTGTCTTGCTCTTTACTGTTACCCGCTTTGCATTCTCAGTGTAGGTGAAATTGGGCCCCAGGTGCTGCTGGGAAGTGGAGTTAGACCTGTTGACATCCATCCGCTGCATGTCTGCTACCACACAGGAGGCCACGTGTCGTGATCTTTTGCTTATGCACCTATAATATTGCTGCCTCCTAGAGGCTTCCATCTTTAGCAACTTTCCAGAGACCTACTGGGGACTTAGTAAATTCTTATGTTTTTAGCTGGCATAAAGTCAGTAAGAAAGTTGATTGTGCTATCCAGCTAGTCAGTTTAGAAACAGACTTGTTTTTGGGCTCCAGTTCTTCTCTATGTAGAGGACTTCCTGCAACACACTCAAACTACAGCAAAAGCCTTTTTGTTACAAAACTATAATCTTGATGTACTTTGGCCCCACCTGAATTCCACTGTAATTGCCTTTACGACATGTATCCTGCTATCATCTTAAAAAAGGTTTAGTTCTAGACACATCCGCCGCAGAGGATTTGTTTTGCTTTCTTTTCTAGGAAATTGTAGCTTAGCAAACTTAGTCTGTCTGACTTTAATTTTTCTTGTTTTTTAACTGTTGATCTAATTTTTTAAAAAGAAACAGTCAATAGATGAGCTTTAATTTGTGTGTTATACTCAATAGTCACATGTTAGCAAGTAAATAATTTTCACAACAGAAAGTACATCTAAATTTTCTACCGTTTGTCTGTGTGTAAGCACCACGCGCAGGAGCCAGAGTACTTTCAAAAGTGCACATCAAAGTAATTGTTTTGCCTGGCGCCAGTACAGATTTCTGCTCGGACCTGCCCCATTTAATGTAAATTATATTACCTGTGGAATTTAAGAGGATGTAAGGTGTAGCATGCCTTGCAGGCAGGAAATTTAAGCTATGGGTTCCTTTTTTCTTTCAATCTCTGGTTTGTTCTTGCAGTGTGGAATATTTAGCATCTCTAATTTTCTATTTACTCTTTTTATAGGCATAGGTTGAATGTTGCATTCCTATCAAAGATAAGTTGGCAAATTCTTATGTTCTCTCAGGCTACATGAAGAATGGGAAGTATCTGAGGGTAGCGGTGTTATGTTTGTTACCTAACCCAGGATGAAGTGAGTACAAGACGTCAGCATCTTAGCGAGTCCATGGGGAAAAAGACGAAGAAAAAAGAATCACGGAGAAAAATAGGGGCCTCTGGTTTAATTTAATCAAAACATCCTGTTTCGAGCCTGGTGCCGTGTCTCTGCTTTTCTGTGGAGGTAAGAGTAGAACATCAGTGAGCAGGGATGTATAGACATAACCTTACCTTGGTAAATCCATTCAACACAATTTTATACCCTGCTTATAGGACCAAGATGTTAGACTTCAGTGTTTTCAGGGACACACTGGAGGTCAAGGGCTCACTGTGGCTCCAGCCCTCACGCCGGTCCATGCCCTCCGTGCCTGTCTTCTCCCACCCATAGCCCTGATGGGCGGGGCTCAGCCCTGTGGCTCACGCGGTAATTCAGTGTCAGACGGCTGCACACATGTCGTCTTGGATGTCGAACGTGTAGAAAAGTACTTTCCCTAGGACAAAAAAAGGTAAATAAATTCCGTAGTGCAAAGAAGAGACTATTTGAAAGAGGTGGAGAGGACGGCACCTTAGAGGAGGCTAGAGACAATCAGAAGGAAGCTTCCGTCCCGCCCGTCTCCCTCCTTTGTGCTCCGGAGTTTTCTCACACTCCGTTGTGCTGTCACAGCCTGAGAAAGTGTTCTCCTAGAGCTGGGGAAGAGAATGTTTCTTTCCCCGCTCCTGGTGGGAGGCGGGGGCCTCTACTCGCTCCCTGCAGCCGCTGACGGCCCTCGCAGCCCCGTCACCAGGGACAGACTTCCTCCGGGACTTTCCATGTCCGAAATAATTACCTCTGATGGAGGTAATTATTTTCTGTGAAGGTAAGAGTAGAACATCAGTGAGGAGGGATGTATAGACATAACCTTACCTTGGTAAATCCATTCAACACAATTTTATACCCTGCTTATAGGACCAAGATGTTAGACTTGATGTTAGACCAAGATGTTAGACATTTTACTCCAAAATGTACACATCTTATTCAGTCTTTCCAGCTGTTGGATGGGCACTGTTTTGTCCCAGTTATATAGATTATTGAAGACGCCGTGTCATAAGTCACGAATACAACTGTGTGTCACTGGTTATTCCACACGAGACTGCTATTTTTCCTGTATGCCTGCACGTATATCTGTTTCTTGATTTTCTGTGGTCCTTGATTTTTCCTATCTTCAGGTAGGAATACGGGCTCCCAATCCTGGGCCATTCTTTGGTTTCTCTTTTTAAAGTAGTTGCTGTTCAGTTCTTGAAGCAATGTCCAGTTTAAACTGAAGCATACACTTCCATAGTTTTCTTTTGGTTTGTTACATGGTTCTTTTTTCTTTAAGAAAAAGAAAAAGGCTAAGTATGTTTCGTTCCACGTGTTGGCCGAACTCGAGGGGTCAAATTCAGCCCTTTTAAGTTTTTGAGCTGTGACGACTGAGGAGTAGCAGGTACTGAGTGTGTACTCAGTGTGGGTGGTGAACCCAGCTGGGTTTTAGCCTTCCTTAGATCCCGTCCTCCACTCACTCTTACCCCATTTTTTACGGGGTCACCCGTAGACTTGGCGGCAACTGGCAAGATCTTCTTGAGGAGCAGCATGAAGAAATAAAGTTTCAGCAGATGAATGGATAAAGAAAATGTATTTGTACACTGTGGAGTACTACTGTGCCATAAAGAAGGACAGACTTGAGTCATTTATAGTAAAATAGGTGCACCTTGAAAACGTGTTAAGTGAAACAAATAAGCATACAAGCTTAAATATCACTTGGCTTCTCTTATATGAGAAACCCAAAGTATAAATCAACTAAAGAGCAAAATAAAAGATAGATAAAAGGAGGCAGGGAGATAGATCTTTTGTCAGTGGGAAGAAGAGCAAGAGAAGGAGGGGAAGAGAATGTGAAAGGAATTAAGGTATGACGTGTATGTGTACCAGCTCCCCACAGTGAATGTGATCATTATCTCAAACGTGTGCTAATTAAAAAAAGGTTTCAGATACATGTAGAACCTTGTCTAACAATTGACATATAACTCCTAGAAACTGAACTGTTTATTTCAGTTTGTTTCCAAACAGCAGTGTATACCCAGAATACTTGAATAGTTTGTATCACAGCGCTAAAGTACAAGCAAGTTTAGAAGAACCCTCTGAGTTCAAGGGTTGGCTGCAGAGAAGAGCTAGTTTTTATTGTGGAAAAGGCGGGATTCAAAGGTTGGGATAGCAGATGTAGCGTCTCTATTATTTCACTTTAAAGTTAGTGTTCAGAGAAAAGGGCAGCTTCATAGTGGGGCTGGTTGCTGGGAGGATGGAGCTGTTGGAACCTTAGTGTGTTTTCTGCCCTCCCCGGAAGCAGGTGGCAGGGTGGTTAGAGGCTGCATCCTCTGTTCAGCAGAGCAGCTTCTCTCCTGCCACACTGTTTGGCAGAACCCCAAGGAAAGCTGTGCAAGAGAGCAAGATTAGGACGCAGGAAGCAGGCCCGGGTCTCTTTCTCCTACCCCTGACACGGTCTCCCTCACTCGCGCTGCCTACGCCTGACGCTGACCCTTAGAATGAGCAGTTGGTTATTTGAATTTGCATCAGCAACAAACTAAATTTCCTTAGATGCCTCTGATGTACTTTGTCACATTTGTGATGATAAGATCCCTTAGTACTGCGAGCTCCTCCCACCACTGCCTATGTCTACAGAGCCAGGACGTGTGTAGAAATAACAATGTACCATGTAAAAGTTCAGTGTCATCGAATCTCCAAGAGTGGGGATTCACCCCATTTGGCTGTATGTTTATTAACAATTGCATGTTTGAAATTACTTTACAAGCATGTCCAACAAGGAATGTGGCTATTACGGTGGCATCTCATTATAAAAGGCTGATTGCTATGGATCTGAGCACATCAACACTTCCAGATAATTCACTGTATAGGAGCTCTAGTGATCATGCTTGAGATTTGTGATCTCTGATGGAAACCCTACACTTCCTCAGAATTCATGAACTCTTAACTATACTTTCTGCCCAGTAGTGTTTCTGTTCTCTTTACAATCATCCAGCACCCCTCGAATAGTCACAATCCTTCCTGCACTTCGCAGAGTAAGTCATAAAGAAAGTGATACATACTAGAAGTATTTTTAATTATGGATATCATTTTGGTAATCTAGTCAGTTAAAATGTTTTTTAATGTTAAAACAAATTTGATTTTTTTTTTTTTGTATGCTGGAATTTATTTCTCCCTAGAGTGAACTACTTTAAAATTTTTCATTGCTGCAGAAATAGACCAAACACTATGACCTCATCTGTTTTAAATTTGAATAAATGAATGAATAAACAAATGAAGGAAAGAATGTTCTCTGGAAGGAGACTTCATAGTGGGCTTCAACAAAATGAAGAACAAAAACTTTTAGACATCCCTTCTTCCTCTGTCTGGAGCCACTGCAAGATACTCTTATCATTGTGTCTGTAGCGTAGTATCTTTGTCCTAGACACTGGGATCCTTTTTATTGTTCTGTTACTCTGAGTTATCAATTTTTCTTAACAATTCTTCTGCCACCCAGAAGCAATCTCCAGAGCTTGTAAGTAATTCACTTAAAAGGTAAAGAAACAAGCTGAGTTTGGAAAGTTGACAGACAGCTGACCCTTACAGTGTGTTTGAAAAGACAGGCTAAGATTCTAGAAAGAATCTTGGATTTAGAATCAGCTCAGGGACTTAATGTTAAGTCTTGGCTCTGTCAGTTATTACCTGGATAACTTCCTTATCCTCCAAAAGCCACGGTTTTCACAAGTCTAAAATTTAGATTGTCATAGAATGATTTCTATGTGTAGGGGAATATAAGAATTAAATGGGGCAGTAGAGTTTTTAAAAACACTTAAACCTATATAAATATAAAGTTTAAAAATGAACTGTTTTGAGGGTTACAAAAGCCCCAAAAGCGATCTTTTGGCACTTAATGTGTTTCTGCTCTAAGGCAGGAACCACACTAAAATTCTCCCATTCAGATAAAAGTCTCTATTTCTTGAAAATATTCTTAGAGAAAGAAGTCCTACAGGATTTTTGAGCAACAAGCATGGTTACTAGACATTATTAAAACTGGTGTTGTCATTAATTATTTATAACCATGATTCTCATGATCTGTGTATTTTGCCAACATTTCTTTGGTTGCTCCATTGCTTCTGCCATTTTGTGCTCCTTTGCAGCCATCATTCCGACATTTTGTGCTTGTTTGCAGCGTATCCTTCTGCCATTTTGTGCTCCTTTGCAGCCATCATTCCGCCATTTTGTGCTTGTTTGCAGCGTATCCTTCTGCCATTTTGTGCTCCTTTGCAGCGTATCATTCTGCCATTTTATTCTCCTGCACACGTATCATTCTGAGCAGTTTTCCTGCTCTTTCTTTTCTGTTTTCAACTCCTTGAATGGTATTCTGCATTTAAGCAAACTCTATCTTTTCTCTCCTCTCTGGGATCAGTCATCTTGACTTCTGCACTGGAAGCAAATTGCGCAGTTTTCCTCAGCCACTGACTCCAGTACATGCAACCCGTCTGGTAAGGAAACCTCTCTTCATGTGGCAGTTGAAACCCATTTCCTATTCGTATTTCTTCAGAACAAGTTTCAAAACAGCTGGTTACCATCCTTTAGGTTAATCCTTGCTAGACAGAACTTCAAAAACATTATATCACTTTTCAGTCTTTTTTGTCAAGCATGAGTTATAGAACTTCCTTTAACTTTTTCTCATAAGACATATTATTCAGCCTTTTAATAAGCAGCATGGTGTAATTGAAAGAATATGGGCTTTGTAGTTAGACCTGGGTTTGAATCTGAGCCACGTTACTCACTGCCGTATCTGTCTGACCCCAGTGAGAGCGCCTAACTTCTCTGAACTTCAGTTTCCGTATCCGGCTGGGTGTTATTAGTGAGACCTGTCTCACAGGATCCTGGTCGCAGTTGATGATGCATGTAATGTTCCTGACGTGTCATCAAGGGTCTGGTAAAATGTTGGTTCCCTTCCTTTCCCTTGTTCTCTGTGACCGTCTTCCACTTCCCACTGGTAGTGGGGCCTAGAATTGAACTCGTTGAGAATCTGAAATAATTCTCTTTGCTCATCCCCTCTCAAAAATAAAAGGCACACAGTTAAACACTGTTTCTGCTATTGCATCCCATCACAAGATCTGCTTTTCAGCAGTCATGCTATTTCCAGTGTCTCCTGCTCTGATGTTATAGCTGTAGGGACAAGCAACTATTAAGAACTAGCTCTGAGACAAGAGCATCCAAGGGAACAGTATCAAAAGTCACCTGATTGGCTCTGGAGGAATTCAGGGCAGCTCTTGACCTCTTTTCTACCTTGGGAGTTTCCCACATTACCTCTATGAGGCTTACCGGTGGCTCTTTTCAATATAGGGACCCACCAGTGTCCTTCAGATTATTTCAAGATCCTGAGTCACTCCTCCTTAGGTTTTTATCTGAAGCCTGCATCCTGTGATGCAGGGTCACTGTCACCCCATGCGATACCCTTGTGCACATTTGACAGAGTCAACCATGCTACACGGGTCCAGAGCCATTCCTGGGTTAGAAAGGGGAGCGGGGCTGAACTTCAGGTGTCCTTGTACAAGATTAACGTTTTTGCAGAAACTGCAGTGTTAACTCTGGCAGGATTTAATTTTGTAAAACAGCTGTTGAAAATATATGTATCACTCTGTCTCTCTGATACCATCTAATATTAACCTTCCACTCTCATTCTGTTAGCCTTCCCCTTTTCTTGTGTCTCTTACCTTCCTTGCAATTTGTAAGTAGCATTGCATCCCCTGCGTCAGATTGGCTCCAATTAGTTCTGCCAATTCTAGCTGTTTTTTGCACGCACCTCTGAATACCTGCCTCGACATTCTTGTAGAACGACTCTTTCCTTATATTTAGACTTGCACATTTGGGGATTTCACCCAATAGATTTTGCTAAAAATCTCTACATTATTTAACAGATTCATATTATTGGCAGCTTGGCAAAAAATCTCTGTAGTGAATTCACGTCCCTGTTGCTTGCGCCTTCTCTCTATAGTGCCTCTGGGGATGACTCAAATGAACTGTCTAAATGACCTAAGTCTAGGTAAGGAGAAGGAGAGAGAAGGGGTTACTTAGATAATCCACACATGCGGTCACTTTCACAGGGAGAGAGCGTTCGGCACTGCCAAGGCCTGAGGTGTTATCTTCCTTCACGGGGAATAAAGTCTTTTTATATACTAAGCTCATAACCGTGTGAGAAGTCCCACGCGGTCCCTCAGCCAAACCAGTCATGATGATCCGTGAAGCTGCAAGTCTCAGGCAGCTTGGTCCCAGGTCCATTAACTGATAAGGTTTTAAAAACTCCGTCTCAGGAAGCCAGAGGACTCCTTTAATGTCCCCCAAAAGGGATGAAACTTAAGAAATAGGAAACTTGAAGGTACATTGTAGGCAAACTTTCCTGACAGATGTATTAGAATACAGATGGATCTTTTGATGACTATGCTTGAGATACTGTTAATTTTACCCTGTCTACATTTTTCTTTATTTCTCATGTGCCTGTTGAGGTTAGTGCTTGCATGGAAACGTAACAATAAAGCAACTATTGAGTTAAGTAAATTAAAAGGCCTAATAAATATTAATACAACTTCAGCTTGAAGCATTTATTTATGCTCTATAAGTCATTAGAAAACATGTGACAAGAAAAATTCCCAATCTGTCTTAGGATATGTAGGCTAGCCAAAGAAAGTTTTCCCACTTATTAATTGTGTGTGTTTGTGTGTGTGTGTGAGAGAGAAAGACAGACAGACAGACAGAGAGAGAGGCTCTGAGATGTTAATATCTAGCGTAGTCCTTTGGCTGTGAAACTCATAGTAAAATGGGGGTCTGAGAAAACAATGGCGGAAAAAGAGCTCGCTGGTCTTATTAGAAAACCTAAGGGCAGGTATAGGGAGAGGGAAGAATGGATGGAAAGAAGAAGCCGGTGAAGACAGACCCCAGGAACTGCAGTAGTAGTACTTGTGCTGCTCATGGGGAGGTAGCCAGCTGAGGCAGCTTTGTAGGGGGAGATAATAAAATCTGGTTCTGACATGTTTGCTATAGATGAGAGTGAAATATTTAGTCTGTATATTTTCTAGACATTGAGAAATGTGGGACTGAAGAGAGAATAAAAGGTCAGGGCTGGAGATAGAAATCTGGGGCTCATCTGGGTATAGGTGCTAACTGAATCCATGTGGGTACGATGAGGGAATAGGTAGAGAGGGAAAAGAAGAGCAAAGAGCCCCTGGCTGAGCCCTGTGGGCACTAAGAGGTAACGCGTGGTGGAAGGACAGAGAAGTGAAAGGAAGGCAGAAAATCAGATGGAATCATTTGGGAAGTCCAGAGCCTACGGTACTGCTACTGCGGCGCTGAAAATACTGAGAAGTCCATCGAAGTGCAGAAAGCAACGTGGTCCCCTACAAATGGCGTTTGAGAGTACTCACGAAAGTGCAGAGGAAAAGGCAGGACCTTTTTTTCGGAGGCAAAATGAGCAGAATATGAGTCTGGTCCCCTTGTGCTACCTAACTTAGTCCCCTGAAAATTAATATTTGTTTGGTGAAAGAGAGGGCAAGGGAAGGAATCCAGAAACCAAGCACATGAAGGTAATCATGGGCTTTTTCATGGCTGACAGAATAGTAGCATCATACTTGTTAAAAGGCTTAATATGTAAAATAGGTACAAGGAAGAAAATGAATTGAGATAAAGAAGGCAACATAGAGAGAGGAAAACGTGGTAGTAGAGAGTAAAGAAAGCTGTAGGTTTCCTGGAGTGTGTAGTCGTGGAGGTCAGCAACCTGAATTCCTGAGTTTGGCCTTTAATTCATTTATATGTCTTTTCTTTCCTTCTTGTCTTCTTCCTTTCTACTGGAAACTGAACCCAGCGCCTTTGCACTGAGCTATATTCCCAGCCCTTTTGCAACCTTTAAAAGCAATTTTTAAAAAAACTGTGAAGGAAGTTCTCACCAAATCATGAAATTGCCTTAGTCTAGGCTCAAATTTGTATCCTCCTGCCTCAGGCTCCCAGAGTGCTGGGTTACAGGCGTGTTTGTATTTCTGAGTCTTGGACCGTCTTCTCATCTCTCCGGTGGAATTTTAAGCTTTTTGGAGAAGACAAGAACTGCTTTTGTGTATCAGTTTAGTACCTAATACACTATAAGCATTTATCCCATGCTAAATGACAGATTGGGAAAGAAGGACAAGTTTCCAATAATATCTAAAAAGGAAAAATTATGTAGAAATGTAATGAAGAAAAACATCCAGTTTTGATGGATGAAACAAAAGCTTCCCTCCCCCACTCAGACACATCTAGTAAACTTGGGTTTTCTACATAATTTATGCAAACTCCTATCTCTGAAAGGTTGTAGATGTGTTGCTTCTGGAATGTCCTTACTAGTTTCAGCAAACTGAAAAACAGGTCTGAAAGATCTGAAAACTTTCTCTCTGAATTCCTTCACTCCATTTTTATTCCGTTTCCACAAGAACACCCGTCAGCATCTGTAAGTGAGCTGAAGGCAGTATTGTTCTGGAGGGAAATCACATGTCCGTTTGACTTTGTGATATGAGAACTAATAAAGAAAAGCCAAGCTTGGTTATGAAGGTAAAATACACTCGTGGGAAAAACAAGTAGGGCTAATGAGAAAACGTGGTGGTGGCAGTTGATTAACTTTGAAGGGAAGTACTTCAATAGTCTACAAGATTTCTTCTATTCCAGGAACTCAGAAAACTACGTTTTTAACTGATTTGTATGCAGTAATGATGTGAATAAGAAAATACCCTTGAAAATATTGGAAAGTAATTTTTATTGTCTCATACTTGAAAAATATCTGAAAGTTGGGCGTGGTTGTGCACACCTGTAATCCCAGCTACTCAGGAAGTTGAGGAAGAAAGACCCCAAGTTTGAGGCAGCCCAGGCAATTTAAAGTAAGTAAAAACTAGGGATAAAGCTTAGTGGTAGAGGCCCTGGGTTCAACCTCTAGTACCACAAAAAGACAAAAAAAAAACAAAAAAAAAAAAAACGTGAACACATTTTCCTCAGACATTTAAGAAAAGAAAAACATTTACCTTTTAGTGAAGATCAAGATCAAATTCCTGACAAGGAGCAGGAGGCTGGACATGGTTTGTGGAGGCCATCTGAATGTAACCTTACACTGTTCTACCAGGAGTGCTCCTCTGAGGAGAACACTGAAAGACGCTAGTGCTCCTTACCTTGTTAAGTACTTGAAGGCTGTTTGCTTCCATTTCTTGACAGTAAGTCCTATTTTTAGGAGTGTGGTCAACGATACTATAGAGGAAGAGATACTTACTAGTGGACCAACCATAACTCTCAAAACACCTAGAGATTTTCTTTTGATGTTTCTTTTGGAAACATGTAGCATAGATTTAAGTTCCCCAAAATAAAAGATGGAAGACACTATAAAGAATATAGACAGTGCCCTGAAAAGAACAATAACCAGTCTTTACTACTCACTGTAATAAATAAGTGAATCATTTTGGTGAGTATGTTAAATGATACACAAGACAGTATCATTAATGAAAATATAACAATAGCCCATAGGCTCTTAGTTCAAAAGAAAGCAAATGTGAATTATGAAAGTTACCTAACGAAAACCTGGTAATGGTCCTAATGGAAAACCTACTGCAGACAGAAGTCACCGGCAGTCAGTTATGGTCAGTCTGTACCCGAACTTTAGAAGCAAGAGTAGATAAACTATCTCGGAAGCTCCTGAGTGATAAAGTCAGGTGTTGCAAGAGCAGATTTTTGCAGATGAAATAAAATTTAAGACATAGAAGCTAAAAATGATTTCAAAGCCCAGCTTGATCACTCTTGAACATTTATGTGAATCTGTTTTCTTCGATTCTAGAAGATAGAGGACTAAGTGGAAAGGCACAGCACGTTTGATTATTTCTGTTTAGATTGTTTTTTGGTGTTTTTTTCGTTTTTTTTTTGTTTTTTGTTTTTTGTCTTTTGTCTTTTCTTCCGGTACCAGAAATCAAACTCACGACCTTGCGCTTGCCAGGCAGGCGCTTTGCCGCTGAGCTAAATCCCCAGCCCTTCTGTTTAGATTGTTGAGGATTAAGATTACCTCGAGCCCACTAACACCACTGAAAGACATCTCATAGAATGAAATAGGTGGCAGGACATATGTGGAAATAGCAACAAGTGACAAAAAGTTTCACCAGGTGATGTTCAGACCTGCTGTTTGACTGTGGCCTGTTTATTTTCCCTCAATTCCAGGCTGCTTACACAGAACTCGGTGACCAAAGATGGATTCCAAATTCTATTGCATTTAGTAGTCTGTCATTTCTCCCCGACACAGAATTGAATTCCGGCTTCTGGATGCTGATCTTCATGGAAAAGCACTTAGTTTATGACCTAACACATTGTCAGCAGTCACATCCCAGCGTAGCCTGATTGTCTACTAATTTGAGTCTATATAGTGATTCTCTTCAAGAGACTATACGGTTTTTCAAAGTTTCTTTGTGGAAAGAGTCATCAGGCTGACCAGCCCTGAACAGACATGGAAAGGGAGTTAACTTTTGGTATGAGGATATGCACAGGAAACACTTGCCTCTAGGTAGTAATATGCTTGCAGAAGGAATCTCCAAACTTCAGCGAAGTATTTCCTGGATTCCCAAATTTAGAGACTGTGAATTTGGGAGTTTGCCAAGCACTCAAAAACATCAGGGCATACTAAAATATAAGAGAAAACTCCTGAGAACAGAGGAAAAAAAAAAAACAGGAAAATGGAAAGGATTCATTTAAAATACGTATTTTAGATTCAGTTCTTCTCCTAACCATAAGACCTTGGGAAATTGATTTGCTTGACCATTTCTTTGGTTTTTCCAAGTGAAAATGAGGTGAAACTGCTCATCCTCACTAATTGGCACCCTCCAAAGAAACGTAGCTTACTATTCTTGCAGATTTAATTAGTAAACAGGCCCAACCATGTTAAAGAGAAGAAAAAGATATCTGTACGGCCGCTCGTAAAGAGAACTTCTCAGGGTATAAAAGGACAAGTTCTGGGTCCTTTCCTGCCCCAGCAGACAAGCGTTTGTTTTTTGTTTTTTGTTTTTTTCACATATAAAATGATGTTCTGAAGGCCCGGGGCGCAGTACAGATGGGGAAAATTGAATTGTTCCTTGATGAAGGAATATTCATCACCCGCCATGGGCTTCCGTGCGCTACACAGGGCCACAGTCAGCTCCCCGTGGTGTCCAGGAAATAATGAGCTGCTGCTGTGGCGGTCAGGCCGTGCCACCTATAGCACTGAACTGGTCGGAGGAAATCTTTTATCATACTGAAGATCAAACAACTCCCTGAGGTGCTTAATGAGTAACTCAGGCTCCTGGAGCCCTTTGTAGCCAGTGGGAACCCAGATTGGAGTTGGAGAGTGTGTCTCATCAGAAATGCAAAACTTCATTACCCCTAAGAAAGCCATTCTCTGTTCCTGCCCTAAACCTGCTTTGGAAATAATGCTGCTTACTATTAATTTAGATTCCTCTTAGTGTAATTAAAGTCCCTTTAGCCTTGGTTTATTCAGGGCAGTGGGAGTTTTTGCGTTGCTGCTCTCCTTCACGTTACGGAAGCAGGTTTTTAAATGAGTCAACTTCTAATTAAACTATAAAATTATTTTTGTATTTCTTAGTCTGATCTGCTTGTAATCCCATTGCTCTTTTTGCAGTATCTGAAGAGGGTCTTCAGCTTCTTCACTGTATTTATTTCTTACCTGTGGGTTGGATATCGGATAGGCACTCAAATCTTCTAAATGCCCTGGAGTTTCACAGATGGATTCTGTGTTGCCTCAGCCTACCGCTACAGACACACACACACAGATGCATACACACACACACACACATGCACAGGTGTGCGTGCCCTGCACCCCTAAAGTCACTCTGATAGTCATTGCAAGGTCTTTGGCGGGGGTATTTGCTGTAGGTGAGAAGAGGGTGCTGTGTGACCCAGTCTTCGCCATGCTTTTACTCGCTTCAGCTTGTGTTCTTTCACACATTTTCACACCCGGAAGTACCCAGCTCACCCCCTCTTGCTCTCTCCCAGTTCTGTTTGGATCTTACAGAATAATTCGTCTGCCTTTCCCCCCTTTTTCCTCCGTGCCTCGTCTACTGTTTTGTCATATTTCTAGAGTGGCCCTGGCAATAAATGTATCAGAGAAGAAAGAAGCCATGTGTTTTGAGGTAAAATTTAACAGAATAGAGAAAGAATGCCATTTATCTTCAGCCCTTGAAAATGCCCAGAAGCTTCCATTCAGACCTCCTGAAAAGTTTCCATCCACGGTCTTTTATTAAACACTGGTATTCTTCAAACGTCAAGTTCCAAGATGAAGTTTTAAAATACTGCATATAAAGCTTTTGTCTATAACGCCCCTAATTAATTACAAATAATTCAAAAGTATGTTCTTCTGTAGTTTCTTACCACTCTAAATGTGCTGTATTTTAGGTAGTAGGTTTTTGGTGCCCTGCCTGAGAATCTAACTCCGCTTCATACCTTCTGTTCATTCACGGTAAGATAGGTCCCAAATTTGAAAACACTGGCCCCCAAATGGGTATATTTGTGAATTGCTTCTATTCTGATAAAGATTTGGTTGGCCCTGGCCAGGAAGAAATGTTCTTCTGGTTTGTAAAGTGTAACTAAGGAAAACATCTTCGCAAGGAGATTTCATTTCCAGGGCCTTGGAGGACAACCGGGGTTGTAATTTAGCTGTGTGAATGGGATGAAGCGCTGGCCATTTCGGCTCCAACATTCCCATTTTGCCCCTGTGCTGTCACAGAGGGAAGAGTTCTGCTTGTGTTTCATCACGTTTTATGAGCACTGTCCCTTGCTTTTGTCTTTGTGTTTAACACGATGCTTAAAACACAGTAGGCCCTGAGTACAGTGCCCCTGAGCTGAATTTAACCCAAGACTGGTTCATGGCGCTTCACCGTTAGATTTGGGGAAGAGCATTCTAAAATACATATGTTAGAACTGTATCAAGCAAGTACTAAATTTGCAGCAATCTTCCAGACTTTGGAAGCAGGACAGAGATCTCAGGGGCATTTTCAGCGGTATGCCCTGCTATGTGAATGTGTGTGTCCCCACAGAGGTTTTTACATAGCAGAAGGAAGGAAGTTGTGAAAGGGGAGAAAATAGAGCTATTGACTGAAGGGCCATAAAGCTGTTTTTAGAATGACTGCTTCTGTTGTATTGGGGAATGCTTCCTTTGAGAAGGGGTATATTATGCATCCTCTTTCCATTAAGTCTATTTTGGGAAGAAATTATAGAGGATAATATATTACCAACTCCCAGGGATCCCTTATCAACACAGCCTCTCTTCTCATTACACACTTGCTTAGAGCAAAATAAATTATTCTGTTCTCGGGAATACCAACCCAGGACAATCAGGATGTCCACTAAATCACTGTGTTTATTAGGAAAGCACTGAGTTTTGAGAAGTGTTAGCTTTGCCTCTGAAAGCCTCACTGAGAGCGAGCAGTAGCCTTGTCTGTGGCCTCCGGTTCAGGCGGTTTTGGCAGGTGCAAAGTCTAGCGATTGTTTTCAAAACAGTGTGAAGCTTCCTACTCCTTGAAGATTTATCTGCGTTTGGCAACCGCTCCCTTTACTGTGGATGAGACGTTTACTTCTCAATAGTTTTATAAATTATGTGTTTGTCTTTACAGAATTAATTTGTGGGAGGTGGGGGAAGGAGGAGAGAAAGAGGCTTTCAGGAGTTCACGCCCCAGCAAAACAGTCGGCAAAGCTTTTGTTCACGCCCGCCCCCCCAAGAATATAGTCTGCATTCTGCATGTACGTTGACTTAAACGTTCAAATAAAGTCACTTAAATATTTAGCAATAAAAAGTTGTGTAGTGATCAAACAACCACCATTTTCTTTTGGCCTTTAAACCTCCTTCAGTGAGCTGGGCTGCTGGTTTACTGTCTCCTTTACCGCACAGCTCACAAAAGAAGGGTTAGTGGGATCACCGGGAACAGCAGGAAGCTCCTAAACACCGCCATTGTCCCTGGAAACTTTCAGCCGGACTGGCCCTCAGCTGTCGCTTACCACACACTCAGCTTGGAGGGAGGTACACGGCGAGGAAAATGCGACCTCAGTTCCAGCGGCAGTCCCTTGTTCACTCAGTGGAAGAAACAGAAGAGCTCTTGCATTTACTCTGGCGTGGCCACGTCGGTCACTGCTCACTGTGCGGGGCTATTCTTGCCGCTCACACGTGGCAAACCCCTAGGTGAGCTGGTGAGTGTTCCTTTCGTGTAAATTGTGGAGTCACAGTGTTTTGTAGCCTTCTTTCAACACGTGCAGGTTTTGTCATTCCTCTTAACAGTTTAACACCGTTTTCAAGCCAGCCTGAGTTCCATCTCTAGATTGCGATTGCATTTCACAAAGCAGCCCCTTCTCCTCAGCCCAGGATGGTCACAGATGCCTATTAATGGCTAAACTTCTCCCTCCATGGTAGGAAAACAAAAAGCGTATTACAGACTTTCATCCCGTGAGCTCCCATCCACGGCGGCGTCAGGCTCTAGGAAGGAATGAAAACTGTGAGATGATGCGCTGCTACTCTATCCGTAGGCTGTGTACCTTTCTTGCCTCAGCTAGGTGTTTATTTTTGCCGCCAAATACGGAACCACACTGAGAAAGGCAGCCCTTCGCTTTTAACGGCGGGTTAGAGACAAAACGCAACAGTAATTCTTTCCATCTCGGACAAGACAGAAACAGACAGTACGTTTTACAGAACTGTAGACTGTGAAAGGGTCTCCATTTGGAATGAGGAAGCCCAGAGAGCTCAGGGGGCTTGCCCGAGGTCTCCCGGGTACTTGATCCTGAACATGGTGTAGACGCCAGAATCTTGAGGTGTACTTCACTGTGCTTGTTGGCTTTCCAACTATTGAACTGAACTGATACAAATTTCTCCTGACTTGCCTTCCTGGAGTGTAAAGGCTTATTGGTCTCTATCTCCCTTCTTCCCTAGGGGTGCGTGTGCGTGTGTGCGTGTGTGTGTGTGTGTGTGTGTGTGTGTGTGTGTGTGTGTGTGTGT
>NW_004955458.1:12587676-12642098 GCF_000276665.1 Chinchilla lanigera
GTGTGTGTGTGTGTGTGTGTGTGTGTGTGTGTGTGTGTGTGTGTGTGTAGGAGACGTACGTAAGGTGAATCTTTACTTATTTTTAAAATTTACTACAGTCAAAGGCATTGCGATTCATCTCCCTCGAAATACTCCCTCTTGCTTAGAGCGTACTTACCCGATTGTTCTCGGGCCTTTCTGAAGCAGTTTTGGAAGTCCTCTTTAGTGACCTTTTAATTGCACTATATGACTGCCTCACTGTCCTGAGCCAGTTGAAGATATTTATCTCTCATGGTCATTTCGACTTTGGGGAAGAGCCAGAAATCCTGTGATGCAGGAAGTCACAGGGTGCCAGATCTAGTGGAGGCGGGGGAGGACACCCTGCGATGTCTTTCCAAGGCTGCCTTTCCATTGGATGGCATTCGGTAGCAACTTTCTCTCTATTTTTTAAAATCACATCTTCTAAAGACACTCACAAAAGGAGACTTCCAGAATTGCTCCAGAATATTGCAAAGACAATGGACTAAGTGTGTTCAAAGCAAGAGGAAGTCCTGTGAGAGGAATTAATGGCAATGTGTCTCTTACTGTAATAAATTTTTACCCTTTAAACATTCACTGTATATTTGGATTATTCCTTGCATCTCTTAGACAGCTCACAGTCACCAGTATTCTGATCTTCAAAATAACAGTTCAGTTCCTTTTCACTGACTGGGATTTTCACTTCTAATCTTTTTAATCGTTTGTAACTTGATCTATGCACAGCAGTCTTAGAGAATCTGAACAAAAACAATCAGGGAATTGCCCAGATTTTTGTACAGGTCTTTGGATAGAGTGCATACGAGTTCTACACTGCCCTTGAAGCCACTTCCTAGGTAAATCCTGGGGGTGATTCTCTGGCCAATAAATTTCCCTCTGTAGTAGACTTCCTCGGGTTTTCTATGTTCCACGTTAGTGTTGCTTCTCTAACACATGTGACATTTTGAGCAATGGTTTGGTTTTCTTGTTCATAGTACATCAGGCCAACAAAAAAATAATCTTCGTCCTTGAATACGAAAGGAAGATATTGCTAATTTTAAAGACTGGTTTAAAAATTTTGAAAAAAAATCTTTACTTGATGTTTCCAAAGAGATGTATACTTAAGCAGCGAATGTACACAAGGACGTACAAAATAAATCTCGTATCAGTTCATTAAGTACCTCAAGTACCTTATATCAAGCACTTTAAGGAATTTCTATTCAATTTTAAGCTGAATTCAGCTGAAAATGTACATTAGCGACAATATTCACCAGAGTATCACCAGAAAACAGCTGGCAAAGCTGATTGCTCACCCCGGGCTGGGTAAAATCCCTCATCAGTTAAATGGTTGTGCTAACATACCTAGACATAAGCATACACGTCCGGTATAGGACGAGTGTTGCAGCACAGTGGGTTGTTCTTGCACAGTAATTGCCGAAGAAAAGGAACCATGAAAGATGAGAAAAGATGAGAAGAAAGAAGACAGGAGGACACTCAGGGGAAAGCTGAACCAACAGAGCGTGTTTTCAGAGTCCAGTATGTTGTAACCCTCAGTATAGCCGCTCGCTTCCAAGGGTGGTGCCTCCCGCGACTCCTTTGTTTCTTAATGTATGTGCTATATCTGGACAGGCTGCTTCCTTCCTGTGGGCCGGACAGTAGGAAGTAATCTATCTTCAGCCTTGTTTGGTTTGTAAATAAAGCTGTAGGAACGGTCTGTTGAACTCTGGACAAGCATGCTTGATGTGCTCTCGCTCTTGTGCTCGGAGTCAGGTTGAAGAGTAGAGCCATGACCACCACCTCAGTCCTTCAGGGGCTGTTTACAAAAGATTGAAAAATGTGGCCGTACCTGCCCCTCTGCAGAACGAGCTTGACTCAGTGGGCTGGCCAGCGAGGCTCGCTTTAACGAGAACAGAAGACAGGGCTTCGGCTGAGCTTGGCGCTTTTCAACACGTGCTTTTTGCCTTTGCTGGTTAAAATTTTAGTTTCCATGAAATTCAGTAGGACAATGGACACTGGGTATCTCTCCTTTTGTCTCCTGCTTGGAAGCCCTTGGGATTCTCTGGCTTGGGATAATGCATGAGCCTGCCAGTTCCTCTCCCCAAGTAAAACATTACAAAGTGGAAGTGGAAATAGTAGCAGGTGGTATTTCCTTAATACATTGTTTCTGACCTTTGGGAAAACTGGTAGTATAAGCTGACTTTGGAAAATGAAAATAGCATCAACACTTTCCATCTTAAATAAAACAGTCAATATCTTACTTTTTTAAAAAATTAGACTGGAATACTATCCCAGAAAAAGGTTTCGCTTTTATGTGTTATTTTTAGTTTTGTAATTCAGGGAGGACAAGGCAAGGGACATAACTGAGAGAATATTAAAAAGAAGCGGGGCTGGGGGTTTAGCTCAGCGGCAAAAGCGCCTGCCTGGCAAGCGCAAGGTCGTGAGTTCGGTTCCCGGTACCGAAGAAAAACAAACAAAAAAAAAAAAAAGAAGGAAAGACGTATGAAGTTTTGCGTTCAACCTTCGCTGTTAACAGAAGCTTTGGTATGTTCAGTCATACAAAGAGTTAAACATGGGGCCGTTCAGCAGGCAAATCTGAGTTGAGCTGAAGGTAAAGACATCTGTATTTTTCATTCACTTGCACAGCAGCACTAAATTTCAAACTTTTTTGTTCAGCATCAAAGAAAAGGTTGTTTTATGGTTATTGGATTTTTTTTAACCCACATATTTCATGGAAAAGACTCAAGTCACTGGGTCTTTATATTCTTTTTTTTTTTTTTTTTTTTTTTTCTGCCCACAGCCCTTCTGCATGCCATCTTGTTCAACAGGAAAAACATAATTTTATTCTTTTTCTTCTCCTTTGAAGAACAAATTTAAGAGGTTTAAATGCTATTCACATTTTGGAATTTCATTCTTTACGCTTTCCCAAACCCAGCATCTCACAACTGTATAAAGCAATCCAATGTTGAAAGCCTTTAATAAATTCTTGCTCCTATAAATATATTTTATGTGATTATAACTCCTCTGTTTATCAAGAGCTACAAGAATGGAACCCGGGAGCTAGGTTTACAGGCGTGCATGTGTGTGTTGTGTGTCGCACGATATGGGAGCCAAGTATGCACAGTATTTTTAGCATACAAATTGATTAGGCATCTACCTTTTTTTTTCCCATCTGAAATTCTGAGTGTTAAAACTATTAGTTGATAGGATCCAGATTGACACAATCAGTGGAGGGCTGAAATATTGAACAAATCCAACAAGTTGCAGTTTGTTAGCATTTTTTTTTAATTGTTTTGGTTTTCTGAGACAGGATTGCGCTATGTAGTTCAGGCTAGCCTCGAACTCAATGTGTAGACCAGGCTGGCCTCGAACTCGTGGTGATCCTCCTGTGTCAGACTCCCGAATACTGGGTTGTGGACATGTGCCACCACACTCAGTTTCTTTGAATATTTTTAAAACTTGGATAAATTAAAGTTGGATGGTTTAGTTATCCTCAGTTCTTTAATTCCTTTGTAGTATAAATTTAGCTTCAAGGTCCGGATTTGCAAGTACAAGAATTCTACACTTTTATCCTAAGAAGTGTAAAGCGAGATCATTGTATTTCAGTTAAGGTTCACATTAATTGGATTATAGCTCACACTCTGAGAGGGAAGGGAGCATAGCAGCCTTTCTAATCCTGGATTCTCAGAGAATAATAATTTTACAGATAATTGAGTTGATAGTCTTCAGTTTTGAACTTTAAACTTTGTTAATGTTGTACGTGCAAATCCGGCCGACATTCATGGCACACGTGTCTCAGACTACCTTTATGAATGCGCTGAACGTAATTCATGTGTTTCTTGATGATATTTGGTCATTAGCATAAGCACAGATTTGTGGGGTGGCAGAAGTCATCCTGCTTCAGCCTGCCTTCTTTCCCCATCTTTGAGTGCTGACTGTGCTCTAGGAACAATGCGTCTGTTCTCGTCCTTGATCTGAAGAAGGCACTCAATGAATGTCCACTGAGTAAACAAAGAAATGAATAAATAAATGAGCTGGAAGGATCATTATAAGGATAGATAAAATTCATTGGAGCTTATTTTGCGTGCACTGCGAGCAGAGCGTCCCGTCATAAACGGTCGGGAATACAGAGGTGAATGTGATCACCACCAGGGAGCTGCGCCCCACCCCTCCTTGAGAAGTCCCAGGTACGAGTACTTCTTTTCGGCCTTGACTGCATTCTCATGACCCTGGAGATGGCCGGACTTGCTGGGTACTGTGAAAAGGCTCCTGTCTGCAGAATTCATGTTCACCTCGAACCCTAAGCGAATCATCTCCCAGGAGGGTTTCCTCACGTACTGAAGAAATTACTCTGACAGCTACAGCCAGTGAACTTTGCCTTACTTGCCGTTCACAACAGTGACTGTGGCATCCTCCGCACACACCTTACACACCAACGTGCTGGTTTTTTTCACCACCTTTGACCCCATGTACACTGTTTATTCTTGGGCTACGACAGAGGAACATTCCTCATCATTTTAAGGATTCGCAGGAGGGTGTTTGAGGGATGAATTGCGTTCCTCCAAATGCTTTATCATCAGTACTTTTCCAGCCAGCACTGCGTGGAAGCGGAGCATGGCATGTGGAGGTAGGTGAGTCCAGGTTTGAAGGTTGGCTTCAGGGCTCACCAGCTGCATGGGTAACCTTGGGAAACGTCACTGCCTCAGCCGGGCGTGGTGGCGCCTGCCTGTAAGCCCAGCACACGGGAGGCTGAGGCAGGAGGATCATTGTGAGTTTGAGACCAGCCTGGGCTACAAAGTGAGCTCAAGGCCAGCCTGAACTGCGTAGCGAGACCCTGCCTCAAAAAGACCAAAAAAAAAAAAAAAAAGAAAGAAATGTCACTGCCTCATAAACTTGGTTTTCTCCTGGTGACATACAGCAAAGATTTTTGCAGACTTCAGTGTAAATTTGTTTTTATGATTGCACTGAAGATTGCATCCACCTTACCAGACACAACATTAGACTAGAGGGTTTTTTTGAGTTGCCTTAATATTTGTCCTTCAAGCATATATGATATTGCAAAGTATTCCTTAAATTTATCCTAACTACAGTCTCATATAGAGTTGAAATATAGGTTGAGTTTCTCATGAAGACCATTTTATAGTAATATGCATGCTCCATACAGTGAATTACAGATAATTTTTGCTAAGACTTAAAAAGATTAAAATAGCCACAAAAGCGTACCCTGCTTCCTCAATAACTAGCTATACATAGGCAAGTCTATTGTCCTGAAAGTATTGTTCACAGAAAAAATATTTATATAAAAGACGGTGGGAGCTAGCTATCTAAAATGTTTTCATCTTTTTTAACATTGGCTTGCCTTCTGTAAACAAAAGCAAAAGTGATAATTCTTTTCTAACCACTAAATTTTTATTTTCCACTTGTAGAATAGTTAAGCTATATTTAATCTGTTTAGACCCATGGGGACAGGATTCACTAACACCAGAATAAACCAGAGAAAGCAATGACAGCATAGATCCATTTTTATCTGGAATGTAAAACTGTTCTAGGACACAGCATGCCCAGGATTTCTCAGAAAAAGCCACAAAAACTGTAAACTCTTGTATTGATCATATCTTACCTTCTTCTCTACCTCTATTGCTAATAGTATTGTGTTTATAGGGGTTTTTTTTGGAAAGGTGTGTAAATCTCTTTCAATTCTTCAGAGAGGGTTACACTTGTTTGTGTATTTCCTGGGTTCCTTGAGAGAGAAGAGAATTCTCATAACTTGTTGAAAAGAACCATCGAATTCATACTTGTATGAGTACACTGTGAGGTATTACTCTACACGGTTTGAGTAACCAAAACTTTATTCAGCTTTTCAACAGTGGCACTTTCTAAAATTTGACAAAAGTCAGCGTGGATAAAACCACTATTATGTGGATCCAGTTCCCAGTTGTATAGCAGTGACCATATTGTATAATAACATCTGAGTCTTTTTATAATTTGATCGTTTTGCTTTTCAGTAGGGTACTAGAGTTCACGCTGCATGAGTGTTCCTTTTATGCTCCAGCCCATTTGATCCTGTGGTTTTGTTGTCCACTGTGCTGTGTTGTACCTACAGAATGAAAAATTTGCCCCCGTAAGAGCCTGACCTCTATATTTTCTGCCAAATCGTGCGTCCTGGTCCCTCCGCTTTCTCTGTAAAGCTATTGGACAACTCACTGGTGGCATCTCTTCATGATGAGCAGAACGGAGGAGTTTTTGTTCCAGTGCTTATCATGTTCACATAAACAAAAGTTCCTAAGTTTAAACTGATCTACACGTGAGTTGAAGAAAGTGATACACAAGTAGGTTGAGGAATTGGAAATGTGAAAACCCCAACTGAGAGGCGGGCAGTCTTCGTGCTGCTGGCTGCCGATTGCCTAGCCTCTCCTCAGACCCTGAATGAGGGGTGAGTATCTGTGAAGCTGACAGGAGAGTCGGACTTGGCCAAATCAGGCAGGTTTTACCGCGGAGGACTTGGAGGGACCCTGAGAGCGGAGGAGTGCAGCCTCCCGCCAGTGACCAGAGCAGAGAAGGCAGAGCAGCCGGTCACAGGCTCTGCGAACGCGATGGCCTCCGAAGGAGCCAGGCTCGCGTCTTCCTTCGGTTCTTCTCCTTTGTCCCCACGGCCGGAAGCGCTGGCTCGCTTGCTTTCCAGGGGGAATTTACACAGCGCACACGGCTTTGAATCCTGATGCTGTGTTTCGTTGACGCTCCTGGAGAAACATCAGGAGAATTCGATTCTTCAAATACTCAAGCTCTCTTTTCTTTTTAATTTATTTTAAAAACAAAAGAAGGAAAACATATTAACAAATAGACATCCATTTACAAAACAGCATAAGAACAATACAAGCAACAAAGAGTTACAGACAAAGTGGTAGGAGATTAACAATGGTTGTTGCATTACATATTGATATCTTCAAAGTGGCTTCTCAGGAAAACAAATAGAGACATGCAAGATAGATCAACTAAGTAATCATTAACTGTTCCTTTCAGTGAAGTGATAGAAGTCAGTAGTACACCTGGGTTAGGTACCCTGTATATACACACATACATAATTTCCCCTTCTTTCTTTTCTCTTTTCCCGCACCCAGTTGCTCTTTACTTTTGAGCATTTTCCTTTTGTTTCACAATGTCTATCATACCTCCTAATTTTTATTCACTCTTTCGGGTTCTCACACTAGTGAGACAATACATTGCTTACACATGGAGGTCTGGTTTATTTCACTTACGAGTATGGTCTCCCATATTAGGTCCACTTTTTGTTTGATGTTAAACTATAGTTTGAAAAATTACCTTAATTGTGTGGTTCTCTGTAGGCGGGGAAGTTGTAAATTATTACAACTATTTTGAGTGTTAGTAATTAGTAAACTTAGAGTTGAATGTGATCTGTTAAATGGTTGCTTAGCAGTTCAAAAATAATCTTTAGTCATGTTAACACGAAGTAGATACTAGAATATTTGTTGAGTAAATGAAATATTTGAACAGAAATATCTGCATAACTGCAGTGTGTTATACATGCTCATTATAATCTAAGGGCATCTGTTTGAATTTGGAGGGTTTTTTTCTATGTGTGAAACACACATGCAGACATAGCACTGTGAAGGAATACTTAATGCTGTAATCTGTTTTTGTTTGGGGAGGTTGTTTGTTTGTGTTTTGGGTGTCAGGAATCGGGAATCGAACTCAGGACCTCACACTTGCCAGGCAGGCGCTGTGCCGCTCCCTCTTACTGCTGTAATCTTAAAGAAAAGTATGTCCTTTGACTTGCAAAAGCCCAAGCAAAGATAGTTTGGAAGCAGCACATGCTTTGGACATAGAAGAGTTATGTTTGCTTTTGTTGAGATTTTAATTTTATAAATTTGATGAATGTTATCTTTAGAGAGATAATTTTTGAAAAAAACTTTTTAAAAGTTTTCTTTCTTTTAAATTAATTGGTAGCCATTAATTAAATTTAGTGAAGTACAAGTTACTTCAGAAAATACCCTCAACAATAGTACATTTTAAAGCCTGACCCGCTTTCCCAGCAGCCCTGGAGTTTTACAGGTGAAAGAACAAGGAGAGGACTTAAAGCTGGAGGGCCTTGCAGGGTTGCAGTGAAGTGCTTAAGGCACCGCGTTCTTGATACAGCGTCATGTTACAGTAATATTATGAAGAAAAGCTTCAGGGAATTCACATACACGCCTAATACATATAGCTTTAGTGCTCACATGGCTGGATCCATTCACAAACGGGATCTGTGGGTCAGATACAGTTTGCAAGCCACTATTATTAAGTCGTTTTACTCTTACTATTAAGTAATGGTGCCTTGTTAATATTATGAATGCGTGTGTTCTTTGCTCTCTCTATAAATCTTTTGTTCCATTCATTTCTTTTTCCTTTTCTTAAGAATGTGGGGGGAAGGACATCCCTATCCACAAATCAAGTGCTTTAAATAGCCAGGCCAGAGGTGAATGAAGGAAATCAGTCTAGATAACATCTCTGTGAAATGTGTGCCTATGAACTCGGCGTCACACAATGCAGAGGAAATCACCATTGTCCTGCACGTTAGGTGAACAAAGCATGTACAAGACCCTGTTCTGGCTGCTGTGCGTATTCCTGAGCGGCTGAAAGCGGAATCTCGAAGGCCACCAAAATGGCGAGGCTTAAATGACAGCCTGGCGGCTCGGAGCATGTGGGTTTTCAGTTCATAATGCGGAGAGTCCTGTAATCGCTCTCGAGAGTGATGCGGGTTTCCCTTGGTACTGAGCAATGCATACAGTAAACACGAAGGGCTGTGTCTCCAGTGCCACTGTTACTAGCGCTGCTGCCACCGCAGCCACCCTCCCTCATTCTGCGAACTAGCGTTCATTGTGTTCTCACAGCCAGCAGTCGAGCTGTGTGCTTTGGGGGCACGTATCTTATTTAACCACGTCAACAACCCAACACGACAGTGCGTATACAGGGGAGGAAACTGACGTCTAAATTACTACGAGTCACACGGCTTGCGCAGAGCTTGTTCAACACCTGATCTCAGAGGTCTTTCTGGCTCCAAAGCCCTAATCTTCCCTGCAGTCTTGGATGTCCTTTCTCTGTAAATGAAGGGAGCGAAACTCTTCAGGTGCTAAGATGTTTTACTTCGTAACTTTTACAAAATAAACTGAGTTCCTTGGGGGAGAATTTTTCTCAAGGTCAAAAAGCTGCCAGTGTAATACCTCAAAGTAGCGTCCATATCCGGGAAGCACCAACTTCATCAAAGAATGCACGTTACAAACATCCTTCCTTTATTTAAAAAAAATTAAAAATTAAAAAAAAACCTACCACCAGCAACAGACCCTCCCAAGATCAGAGATACCTACGCATATCTGGCAATAAGCCAGACATACCAGAGCATGTATTATCTAGAGCCAGGGCTTGAATACCGCCGCATGTGCAAGGAGACAAGCATCTCATTTCAATGGACAACTTGTTCACGGTGTAGGGATCCTCCCTGCTGCACCGCCAGGCAGTCAGAAGAGCAGCGAAAAACAAAGAGAGTAGTCATTACCCAGCAGCCAAAGGCCCCAGGAACACCCTCGGGTTCTGCCCTTCTTCAGTTTAACCAAGCAGAACTCCAGTTGCCTCCCCATCAAAGTCAGTAGACACTTAGGCAGCTCCCAGAACGTGGGGAGAAGCTCATGTTCGTTACTTACTACCCATCCCTGGAATTCCTTTTGGACATGACCAATGAGATCCAGCTGGCTTTTAGGCACCATGGCACACTCATTAACTAGCTGCCAGAAACAGCTACACCCTTCAGTCCACAATGAAATGAACTCAGATCTGGATTTACCAGAGGAACATTCCAAACAGAGCAGGAAAGGAAAAAACCACTGACACCATCTCCATAATAACTGTATAACTGAAAAAAGTACATTCTACAAAGAGGGCTGTTCTCCAGCCTCCTCAGAAGTAGTTCAACAAAAGCAAACACTTTATGTACTAGCCCAGGGTGAACAATGCCAAAGGACTATCTTGTGCAAGCTGATGTCAGAGTCAAGAGACCATTTCATACCGGCCCGCAAAGACAAAGCAGTACAGTGAGTACATAACCATACCAAATCAAACTGGTTGCTACTCCATCTCTTCCCTTGTGCACACAGTGATGTTTTCTGTGGCTCAGGAATAACTTTAATTTTGAGAGCCGGCCACTACAGTGGCCATTCTATCTGAAGGACAAGCCTGGGTTGTTGGGGTGGCCAAGGAAAGCTGCTGGGACTATAGGAAGAGCCTGCTTCTTCTCTGGACATTGACATTGTTTAAAATCCTACCACCATACCTATTTTATGGCTTCAAAAGAAGAGACAACGGGGCTGGGGATTTAGCTCTGCGGCACAGCGCCTGCCTGGCAAGCGCAAGGTCGTGAGTTCAATTCTCGGTACCAGAAAAAAAAAAAAAAAAAGAAGAGACAAATATCCATAAGACAATAGGGCAGAAAGATGGAACAAACTGACAATTCTTGACCCACTGAATTTACTAACTAGGAATTACTGCAACCTCTTCAAGCTTTTTTATGTTAGAAAAATAATATCCTTATTAACTCCGCTTAATTTGGGATTTATTGTTATAACCCACAAGCATACAAGAGGAATTGTCTTTGATGAGCTACTTGAGACTCATCAGAATTCATTATCCGGGTTCTTATAAACTGGTTTAATTACCAGTTCCCCTTTTCACAAAGTCTGACTTACAGGGAATATGGGGAGATAAAATCGTATTTAATAGGTGCGTTAGCTTTCTGTCACGGGGGCAATCAACTTAAAAGTAGGAAAGGTTTATTGGGACTCAGTTTCAGTCTGGTTGCTTGGCTGTTACTCTGGGCCAGTGGCAACTTAGTATACAGTCCCCTCTGCCGAAGGGGACTGCTCCCTTCGGACTACCAGAAAGAAGAAAGTCAGAAGGGTGCCAGGGTCCGCGTCCCCTCCTGGGGGGACGTGTTGCCAATGATCATGTCTCTGTAATTAGGCCCCACCTCTTAAGGTTCTACCACTTCCCAGTAGTATCATAAGCTGGCAAACAAACTTTCAACCCATGAGACTTTAGGAGACATTTCAGGCCCAAACTACAGCAATACATCTTGTCATGATTTTAAAATATATGCATTTTTCCCTCCTAACTCTTAGATCTCTGAAAAAGTAATTCTCTTATGGCAACTACTGCCTTGGTGGAGGAGAGAACTGTAATTGTGCAGAGCTTGTTTTCCCATGGCAGAGCTCCTCAGCATGAGGCCTAGGGTCACCGGCTTATTTTTTATAAAGCAAATTGCTAGGCCCCTCCTGAATCTGAGAGTGGAGTCTAGAAATCTGCTTTTGTAACAAGCTTTGATGAGATCTGGGAAAGGTAGGATTTCCCATTTACTGAAGAGGAGGGAGAAGAGGAGGAAGATTTCTTCCAGGCAAGGAGGAGGCTGAGAGATGAGTTGAAAACCTTTTTTGGACATTTATCCCAAATAAAAAACAGAGAAAGTGTGTTGAGGGTGAGTCAGGTGGGTGGGCAGTTTCTCTGTTTAGGAAGAATCTCTTTGAAATTTTCCATTGGTGGCATGGTCTGCTTAAAGTTTATGAATACAGCTTCTTTGAGGTTGAAGCATGAAATGCTTGGTGTTTGGAGCTTTGACTAGTAATTGTGCCTTAATATAAATATACGTTATAAATAAATATATATATGAGTAGGCTTTAAATGGAGTGTTTGAAAATGACTCCTTCTGTATAACAATATGAATATAGTGTATGTGTGTGTGTGTGTATATATAAAATCTCATAGGTAAAACGTAAGTGTCATGGGTGGTCACATTCCAAAGAAATGAACACATGAATAGTAGCAGTAGCCAGAGTGCAGAGACCATACTGGACATGGTGTTTAAGGCAAAAGGTACGTAGATTTCTCAAGGAGAAGGCTGCAGAAATGCGAATCGAAGACGTCTGGTGATGCAAATGGGCCTGTCAGGGGTGGACCGGTGTGATGGCTGTGTGAGAGGCGAGTAGCTTCATTCTCCCTCAGCTTTCTACTCATGGACAATAATACATGAGGTCATAAATTCCACCGGAATAGGAACTGTGTCATGTACTTCCTGTGTCATAGACACCATGGAATTCATAGCTAACATTTGTAACAATCAAATGTTACAGCAAGTGATTGAACAGGTGGGGAGAACCCAAATTCACTCATTAACATTTATCACATATCCTTGCCTTCAAGGCCTTACCTCACATTTGTATGGAGTTTTTGAAAGAAATAACAGAAATAAAAAGATAAAGGAAAGGACAGGTATCTAACAGGACGGGAGTTCTATTTTAATAGAAATCTAGGGAGATACAAAATACTCTTCAAATTTCTGAGACATCCTAAACTTTATGGCAAAAAAATTTCAGAGCAAAGCTGTTATTATAAAAATATCATTTGGAATGTTCTTGAATGTTCTCTTATGTTCGTGATACTGGTATGCTGCTACTGTTCTATTTGTTTGTTTCTCATTTACCACTCTCTTTAAAATAAAAAACATGAGTACTGAAAAAAAATAGCTTTCTAATGTTTATCTGTCCTTTGGATGTATTAGGAACATTCTTTTAAATGAAGATCTTTAGAGTTGTTGCGTTAAAATATAGTTCTACTCCTTATTTGGCCTTTTTTCTTTGGAGTGAAAATCATAGTCCGAGAAGGATTTTTATCATTCTTTTGAAAATTCAAATGCTTTTTATAGATAAAAAAGACTGTTTATGCTTCACAATGATTTTTCGTTTAAAAATATAGAGCACACAATAAACTGAAGAATTACCCCAAATTCTTTCCTGGGGTAGGGCAGTGCCAGGGCAGGGGTGCAAGGTGGAAAGGTGTGGATCCTAGGCTCGGGCTTCGTTGCGTGCTCACCTGACGTCCTCCGACGGTCATTTATTGTACTTAGAATTCAGCTTCTCCATATGCGAGTACAAAGAGCAGTATATCTTCAAATGGCTACTGTGAGGATTAAATTAGACACTGCACATTCAATGACTACCAAAGCATATAGTGTTATTATGTATGATCAGCATGAATACAGAGCGAAGGGTCTCCTCCTCTCACTGTGAACTGTAATTACAAAATGTTTGGCTTGTGGATGTAATTAGGAAGCAGAATTCCGAGAGATATTTGTGCAATATTCTAAACAATCCTAAACAAAGATATATACTATATAGTTGTTTCTAAGATGGCAGAATACAGATCCCAGAATCACCAACTGTGGAGCCATTGAGCTGAGGCGGGGAAGCCAAGTGGAGTATTTCTTCAAGGTAGTCGCTATAATTTAGAGGCGGAAGGGAGCATTCACCTAGAGAAATCTTTTTTTTTTTTTGGTTTTTCTCCGGTACCGGGAACCGAACTCACAACCTTGCGCTTGCCAGGCAGGCGCTTTGCCGCTGAGCTAAATCCCCAGCCCCTCACCTAGAGAAACCTTGAGGGAAGGTCCGTGAAGAAAGCGTCCTCTGGAAAGTCCAAGGTACTGGGGCCATTCTGGAAGTGTGAGGGCAGAGAAGAAAGAGGACTCACTTCCACAACTGTTTAAAAAGTTCAACTCTATAAGCTAATGTTCGGGAATGGTTAACATTTCTCGGAGTGAGTATTAAGCTTCCTCCAAGGAAAACAACTCAACTGCTAACGTCAGCCCTACACCAGTGCCAAGAAAATAGTGCTAAATTAGGGTTCTAGGAGAGATATGATTCAGTGAAGTATCATGGAGCTCTCAACCCATAAACTATCCCTTTGTAGTCCTTGAGAACATAGGAGATTACCAATAAATTTACTGACTCTTTCCTTTAGGAAAGGAAATTCCTAAAATCATGATTCAGCTTTTAAAAATCAGTTTCCATGTGTAAATGTTATAGCTGCTGGGAAATACTGGAGTGTCAAGGCATTTTGTAAAACCATTTTCAAATGTTTTAGTCTGAGACCTGGATAAATGTTTTTGGAACCAAAGAAATGTGTTGATCCTAAATTTCTTTAGTCAAAGTGAAAACAGTATAATTAGAACTCTTTTTAAAAATACATTATTTCTATCACAAACATGCAGGCAAGCATACAGATAAAATGTACAAGTTATGTGCAAAATTGTGTATATAGAGAGTAAAAGTCCAGATCCAATTTAATATAACCACTTCCTCAGTAATCCTCCGAATGATAAAAGCATTTATGTCTTAAGTAGACTTTGAAGCACCTTTCCAATAAATGTGGACTGCTAACAAATTTGGATATTAATTATTGCTCATATCTAATTTCATTTCCATTATCTCATAGAGGTTTCCCTTGCATCTAATTTTAGACTTTAGTCTTTCTACTCGCCCAAGTTGACATGAACTAGTTTAAACTTAGACTATAGCATCTGTGTGTATGTGTTTGATTTGTTGGAACCTAGCGACACGGTTCAAAGATGTATTTATCATCGTGTGGTGCTCTTAAGCTTGTGGGCACATGCAGCGTGACCTAACTTTGTGACTTACTCTATACAAGAAAAGTAACATGCACTGATCAATTTAAGCTCTTAAAAATACGTAGCATTCCTTTTCTAAAAACTTGTAGCATAAGGCAGTAGATCTGAAGCGGATAAATTCTTTTATATGAAGTAATATTAATATTGCAATTTTTACTCAGAATTTTTGTCTGTGAATTTTTCCTCCAAAAACTGAGTCATAACATTTGAAATGAAAAACTACTCCAGGAGACCATGTTTTCTTTTTCCCCACCTGTGTATGAGGCTCACTACAAACTGCTTTATGTTGCTGAACGCACAACTATGCTCTCTAAAATAGAAATAGCTAGTAAGTCTCAGTAACCCAGAAGCACACCGAGGTACCACATCACCGTGAAACTGACCTTGGTATCACAACATTATGCCTGTAGCTGCATGTTTTGTTCTTGGTTTTCTGATTATTTTAAGCTTAATTATAATCTAAGTTTCTAAAGTGAAGCCAAAGAAAATTTCTTTCATATCTGTATTTCTTGGTGGTAGGAAAGAAATGATACTTCCGCATCATTTTTTTAGAACAAACTTACCCTGATTTCTCATTTTCCCTAATAAAAGGAAAATGCAGTCACCCCTCACTATCCTCCAGGGCTTGGTTCCAGAATTTTAACAGCTACCCAAATCCTAGAAGCTGAAGTCACTCCTACACGTTTTAAATCATCTCTAGATTACTTATACAACTCAGTACCATGTAAATAGCACATGAGTAGTTGTTACCCTGTGTTGTTTAGGAAACTACAGCAAGGAAAAATAGTCTGTATATGTTCAGTATAGATGCCGTGCCTTTTCTAAATATTTTTGATCTATGGCTGGTAGACTCTGTGGATAGGGATGCAGAGGGTCACGTGTGGTTCTTTCTTTCTTCTTTCCTGCAGTTGCTCCTCTATACTTGATGAGCACGCCGCTGTACACCAAAGAATACATTGTTGGAAAAAAATTAACCCCAAATTGCACATTATTGTCTAATCTCCATTTCCTCACTTGTCCTCCCCATTCAACTCTGGACTTTTTGATATCATATTTATTTTGCAGACCCATTCCCTGTCTGATAGGTAGTTCACCAAGTATCTAGTATTCGATGAGCCAATGAGTAACTCCATGAGGCCAGGATTACAAGAGGATGGTCTTCGAGGTAATGAGCACACAGCCACTCTTTCCCCTCCAGCCTGAATGCGTCTACAAGGCACCCAAGGGAAGGCAAAAGCTCTGAAATATTGGCCCCCAAATCTTTGACGATAGCTGCCATGGCTCATAGCCCTGTACATGCAGGCTGGTGCTAATCAACACTAACTAGAACATATTTAAGCTATTTTCATCCTCGAGCAGACGAAGTGAGGCCAGCGGCAGCGAGAGCACTTTGCCGTAATAAGCTAATAAATACCTTCTAAATGATGCTTATTTTTGTCATTTGTATTCAAGTTGAAGAGTAAAGCCAAGTAGAGTAGAAAATAAAGAGCACTCCCCCAATGCTGAGTATAAATTCCAGAGTTTGACAAAGTTTCCCATAGATCTATCACTTCTTAGGAGACTTTGTGCCTAGAACCACAAGCTCTCTTTTGCACTATAAGGGCCAGATGTCACCAGCAAATTGTAACCATCCGTGGCTACTCAAGTACATGCCTTGCAGAGTCATTCCGAAGTGCCCACGGGAGGCATGAGGGATGGAGGTTATCGCCCAACCCAGACCTTTTAAAGGTTTAAGAAAACTGTCACTCGCTGTTCATGGCAGATGACTTCTTTATACCAAGGCCTCCCACCAGTACCTGGCAGAACCATTCTCAGCTGAGGAAATCACTAAAACAGGAAAATGTGTGGTGGTGCACACCTACAATCCCACCATTTGGGAGGCTGAGACAGGAGGATCGCTGTGAGTTCAAATTCAGCGTGAACAGCATAGCAAAACCCTGTCTCAAAAGACCAAAAAGAAAAAAAAAAGAATAGTGCTGGATAGGATGGATTTATGTAGCTGTAGCCAAGTCATCTTCACATTGTAACAATATTTGACCAAAATAATTTCCTCAAACTTCACACATACCATATTCTTATCTAACTACCAAAATACATTTTGAAGGTGAATCAAATATTTTAACCGCTTGGTATTGGAGAATATCGTAAACTCAGCTCCGCTATATTGGTGTGAGTAACTAATTGCTGACCATTAATTTTAAGTTGAATTACAAGTTACAGTTTTTATCCTAGAGCTGCCCTGAGTCGGCACAGAGGATTAGTTGTTAGGTACAAAGTAGCCCAGCATTCAGTGGCAGTGAAGAAGTGGAGTTCAGAAGACCTTGGAGGGCTGGGGATATAGCTCAGTGGCATAAGCGCCTGCCTGGAAAGTGCAAGGTCCTGAGTTCAATTCCCAGTACCAAAAAAATAAAAAAAGAAGGCCTTGAAGTGGAAATAAGAAGTTAGCCATGGGTCACAAAGACAGCCACGGTGCTCTGGAAGAGGAGCTGCAGCGCGTGCAAGTAAAACACAAGGTCAGACCTGGTAGAGAGGAATCTCTCCTTTCGCCACAGAGCTTCATAGGTTTTTGCAAAACACATCTAAGGGTCAGGACCCAATCTGGAGAATCATAAGCAGTGGAATTGAGTGCAGGGTTAGGTACATAGAAGGTAAAAAGTCTGTCGATTGATACAGCTTAATGTCAAATCACAAAAAAACTGTAAGTGAATTAGAAAGCCCGTCCCTTGAGTCTGTTAGATCGAGCTCCATGAAATTGCTGGCACTTGGTTTTTTGCTCCCGAAATGTAAGCGCATACGCTTCAGTCTCACAGTTAAATCATGGTGGGTGACTGCTGTGAAGATACCCACATGCACCTCTCCTGGGGATGCAGATCTACTGGAGGAGTTGATCTAGAGATCAGAGATTTCACTTGACCTCTCCTGGAGCTCTGGCATTCCACTGAGGGCCCTCGGGGTGTCCCGGGGGAGCAAGGATGGGTCGGAGTGGAGGACATGGGGATGAGTCTCAGAGCCTGTCCGTGGAACTCCACTCGGAAGCACCACTCTGCCTGCTTCCTGCTGAGAGCTACATAAAATCTGATTTGTAAAAGTAGAGGGGGAGATGCCCATACTGTAAAAGAAAAAGTTCAAAATCTACAAAGTTCATTTTTTTAAAATGACACGAATACAAATCTTGAGATTCCAGAATACTGAAGTTTTAAAACTGTAAACCAATCGGGCCATAAGTAGGTATGATAATTATATCATTTCATAAAAGGCAGGAAAGAATTTTCATTTTTGATGATGATAATCCTCCAGCAAGGCTGGTGAGATATTCAATGAAAGTATATTCAAATCAATATGGTGCAATTTCTGCGGGTGAAAAGCATATCAGCCCATAAATGAATCTTGGTGGATGGTTACCTACAAAGAGAAAGGTCGTCTTTGGAGTTTTAACAACTTGAGACAAAAGGTAAAGGATATTGTTCAAACCACAAGTCAAATGACACACAAGTCAGTGTATACCACAGAACTCAGAACTGCTGCTGGCCGTGATGGTCCATGGCTGTGTTTGGAGCGTTCATGCAGACTTGATAGTAACTTGCTTAGAATCTGAGTTGTGTCTGTTTAGTCAAGTTTTAAACACCTTTTTGTTGACTGTGAAAACCCCAAACAACTTAGTGTAGAAAGTGGTTGAAGTAACTGGTGGTAAGTATGTGTATTTATTGAAATTTTGTTCCCATACCGCGGATGGATTCAGCAGTCAGCTTAGGAGGGTGAGGTTGGGTGCACTTAGGCGAATACAGACGCAATCTTACGCCACACTACTTCAGTGAGCTGATTTAAGCATAAAGCACTCTTTTGAAATTGAAAAGCAAAAAGCCTCTCAGCAAATATTTTTACCATGATACCATACTAAATTTAAAATTTTAACACTGAACTTACACTGTGTTATTCTATGAGATGAAATAATAAGAGTTAGATTTTAGAGGTCTTTTATTTCTACAGAAATTAGGGTTTTTAAGTTCTCTCATGTAAATAGCTAGGGAATCCATCTTAGCCCATCTTCTTATGAGAATTTAGAACAGTCTACCTTTAAAAAAAAAGATTATATTAGAGAATAGGAGTATTTATTGATTGAGTAATGCTCATATGATTCTAACACAAAGGGAGCAAACTTCCTGCTACCAGCTAGCAAAAACCAAAAAGTATAATTAGATTCAGATTTGGCTGCTTGCAGAAGACCTAGAGATCCATCTCCACAGAGGTGCAGCTGAAGAACTGCTTTCTTTCCTAAGGTCCGCTTAAGATGCTTGCTTTACTATGCATTGTACTCTACTTTTTAAAAAATTAAGTTGGTAAGCCAAATTTAAGCCTCTTTTCATTTACTGTTCAGATTAGTATTAAAATGAACTACTAATGTCTAGGTTCTTTGTTAGGACCCATTTTCTTCCAGTGCCTGCGATAGGAGGAGCTTAGCTGTCTTAAGTATTAGCTTTAAAATACCTAGACTGCCTAGGACCAGTATTTGTATTCTCAAGAGGGCTGGGGAAGTCCTTAATTATTCCAAAGTAGATAGGTGGGATGACAGGCCATTTCCTGCACAAGGGTCTTTCCACACAGTCTTCAAAACCAAAGTACACTGTGACTGTAAGAATTTAAAAGGTTTCTTCCTTTTTTTTTTTCATGAAGAATGCTGGTTTTCTGTATGATCTCGGAAATCTAAAAGTATGTTCCTCCCTTTTCATACGCTTTGTACTGTTTTAGTGTATTGGATTTTAAACTGTTTATGTAAACTTTAACAATATGTCTTTGCTTAAGCATTGCCCTTCATTGCTGTTGAGCTAGTCCATTATAAGAGCTACTGGCAGAAGCCGTGAAGTCTTGTGTGGTGAGAAAAGGTTCTTCACCTTCCATGATACATTACATTGATGGGATCTTCCTATTCTCACAGTTTTATTTTAATATTATTTTCATTTGCAGCATTTCTTCACAGTCCTTTGGTGCTAGTGAGGGTGGTGATGATGATGTTTTATTCTGGGAGGACATTCTTTTTCATTCATTGGATTTCAGAAGTTAAATGCAACTGGAGAATAGAAGGTTTTCACTACAAGCTTTCATTTTAATTTTAATTTGGGGGGGGGTTTGGTTTGTGTGATTGTTCATTTGGGACAGGGTCTCGCTGTATAGTTCCCAGGCTGAGCTCACTATGTAGCCCAGGCTGGCCCCGAACTCATGGCAATCCTCCTGCCTCAGCCTCCTGAGTGCTGGGATTACAGGCCTGCGCCACCACACCCAGCGCTACAAGCTTTTCACATGGCTTCCCAGTCCCTTCATATGATGAACTGGAAATCTCAGCGCACTGAGCTGTTCGCATGCCTGCTTTACAAAGTGCCTACACCACATAAACCCTCAACGTGCACAGGCTTATCAGAAAGAGAACCATCACGACTGTCGAAACAAGCAAGTTGAAAGGCTTTGTTGTTTGTTCAATAGGACAGTCACTAGGAAAGACAGATCTCCAAGGGAGGCAGGGCAGATGGATATGTGGGCCAAATTCCTGTCCCTTGAAATTCACTTTTCATCAGCAGCCTAGGAGAGGGTGTGCGGGCCTTGCCGAGCAAGCCGCGGGCTTCCCTCGGCAGCCTCGGCCCTGGAAAGTCCTGAGAGACCCCGGAGAGGGGGTAATCCGGAGGTGGAGTCACAGCCAGGAAATGCAGCTTCTCCTGAATTGGCTCTGGATTTGACTTCTTTCTTTTTTCTTTTTCTCTTTTTTTTTTTAAGGAACACAATGTGTTTCCTCCAAACATTTTACAGATCAAGAGAATTAATAGAGCCTAGTTGTTTTGATTTTACAAAATGATTTCCAAAAAAGCAAGAAAATGATTTCAAGGAGATCGTCCAAATTCCCTATGCTTTAGTTTCCTTGTAAGAAAATGAAAGTAATAAGGCTTTGGCCCTCCCAGTCACAAAGAGGCAGATGTTGAAAATATAAAATATTTTGCACATCTATTCCTCTGTGTACGAAATGGATGTGCAGAATATTAGTCATTTATTAAGGTGGGTGAACAACACGGTAACGTCTTGACCGATTCCATGCACCGTTCAGTATTATTCGGTCCTTATAAAAGTGGGACAGTCAGCTTTCCAGTGCCAAGACTCTGAGGAGCTGGTTTCTAGAGATCAACACTTAGTTCTAAGCTAAGAGATGCCTCAAGGAAAATACGAGCCTTGAAGTGTGTGTGGTGTCCAAAAATCCTCCCAGCCAGCAGCGTGTGTCCTCTCCTTTTTTATGAATGGCAGTAGTATTATGCTTCCGTCTGCGTTTTCGACCAAGGCCATTCATAAAAATAAAAACAAAACAAAATAACAACAACAAAAAACTTTCTTGTCACAGTCTGGAGCCACTGGGTGCCAGGGGCTGGGAAAACATCCTGGCGGCCTTAACCGCAACCAGCATTGAAAGTATTGAAGAAGGCTCTGTTTGTTTCGTGGTCTGAGAACTGCGAAGCGCTGCGTCTCAGGGTAGCTGGTGGAAGTTCCCTGACACGGACTAGGCCTGCAGCCAGGGCTGGCAGGCTTTCAGACATTGTCTTTCCTCTCATTGAAGTGTCGGGCCCTAATTCATGGAAAATTGGGTGAGCTGGCAGGCCTTTCAGAGCATTTCATTGAGCAGCACTGCACAGCGGTCACATGAATGCGGGATCCTTGGCCAAAACGGGAGGGGGAATCTCTGAGCTGCAGAAACCAGCCAGTCTGCGGAGTGTGCGTGGATTTGAGGGTTGGAAGTAAGCACGCGTACAGGTGTAATTGGCAGGACGAAAGAAGGGGACGCAGAGTCGTCCGTTCTTACAAATGACCCTTTTGAAGTGAATACTCTCTCAGTATACACGTTCAAGTCCCAGGGGGCCAAGAAACTCCAGTCGGCCTTGGTTTGATTCCACCTGGAGAAAACATCATCTCGATAGTGACGTCATCCGTACTGTAATTTAAAGTCACAGGGAGGACAGTTTTTTCACTGAGCAGAAAAATACCTTGCCGTTTATTTTATTTTTATCTTCTCCATCCTCAAAAAGTCTGATGATTTTTTTTCCCACCAGCAGCAAAGTTTTGTTAAAGGTAGGAAAAGAAACAGGCTCTGCAGAGCAAGTTTGGGCCAAGTAAAAGCAGGAAAAGATAAAACTGATAATTTTTGCACAACATTTTTAATGTGCCAGCAATAAAACATCACACACTACAGACATTCGGAGAGGAAGGAAAATGAATAGGTACTTACGATATAGTGAATTTACCCTAGTTTCTGTTACTTGGAAAACTGTATTAATTTTGTTTCTTTAATTTGTACCATAAAAGTATGTCACCCTCCAGATCAGAATGCTTCAGTTCTATTCACGAGTCTCTGTGATGTACAGGTGGAATAAGTGAAGTTTATATTCAGGCATGAGACTGTGAACCAGGGATAACATACATCAAGAAACTGGGACTTCAAATCCGTATTTTAGATTACCAAAGAATAACAAATATTTTTAATACTATATTAGAAAATTAATTTAGGCTGTAAGAAAAATTTCTCTGAGATGTTCCACTATAAAGAAAAAGCTTTAGTCTCTATGTCCAAAGATAGATAGATAGGTAGGTAGGTAGGTAAATAGATAGATAAAAATATTCTTCAAATACCAGAAAGTGGGTGAATCTGCAGAATGGGAGAAGATGTTTGCAAGTCATGTATCTGGGAAAGGGCTGTATCCGGGCAATCAAAAAGAACTCTTATGACTCCATATTGAAAAGATGAATAATTCATTTTTTAAATGAACAAAGGATTTGATTAAACATTTCACCACAGAAGGTATACAGATGGCCAACGTGAAAAATTGCTCAGTGGCATTGATTGTGAGGGAGACTCACATCTAAACACTAACATTCAACTTCACACCCAGTGGGATGTCTCAGACAAAAAAGACACACAATAATAAGTGTTGGCACAAATGTAGAGAAATTGGAACTATCATATATTGCCAATGGGACTGTAAAACAGTGTGACTGCTTTGAAAAGCCATCTGGCAACCACTCAAAAATTGAGAAAAAAAGAATTGACTTATCACCCAGAAATTCCTTCCACTCCTAGGTTCTCCAAGAGAAATGAAAACATGTTCACAGTAAAATTTACACATGCATGCTTACAGTGGGATTATTCAAAAGAGTCAAAAGTTGGAAATAAATCAGATATCCATCAGCTGACAAATGGATAGTTAACATACGGTACATCTATTCAATGAAATACTCTTTGGCATAAAGGAGGAGTGGACTACTGATGCACAACTAACTCTTAAAAAAAATTATGCCAGGGAAAGAAGCTAGAAGCACAAAAGATGATATATTGTATGATTCTTCTTACGGGCAGGGTTCAGAATGAGCAAATGTATAGGAGCAGAAAGTAGATTAATGGAAGTTAGGCATGGAAGGGTATCTTGGAGATGGGATGAAATGAAAATCTACACTAACTGATGCAGAGTTGCTCTTTGGGGAGATAAAAATGTTCTAAAATTAAATGGTGGTGATGGTTGCACAATCCCCTGAACACACAAAAAACTTTGATATTCTTTAAATGAGTTAATTGCATAGTATGTAGATTTTTATCTCAATAAAATTCTTTTAAAAAAAAATAATTTAGACCTTTTCTCAATTTCCTGATATGTAGACTTAAAAAAGTGATTGAATCGTATGCTTATTTTCATACAGTTGGTATGTATATTGGGCTTCAACTGAACATTGTTTTCATTGAGATAACCTTCATCGTATTTTCTCAACAAAGATGATGAATAACCCTTTTACCCAGAGATGAACCATTTGAACTTCAAATTTTCTTCTTTGCTTTGCAGTCATCTATGTTTAAAATAATTATGCTTAATGTTTTTCATTGTATGCATTTCTTTTTCAAATAATGTTTCTTTTTTGTTCTTGTTTTGTCTTTAGCCACAACAAGTCGTTCAGAAGAAGCCTGCTCAGGTAAAGACAGTCATTATAATTTTTCCTTTCCCATTGGTATAAAAAAGTAAAGTAAAATATGTACTTAATAAAGGTTCCCAAATTAAGCATTTAATGAGTATTTTTCCAGATTGGTACATTCTTAACACGTGTTGGATCCTACAAAGTTAAGATTATATATAGTCTGAAACTGTGTTTAAAAACACTCAAAATCTAGATCTTCAATGCATTTAAATGTAAATCCTTTAAAAATGAAAACTTATATTTCAGTGTCCCACGTGTAAATATTTAGTTTTATCATGTGTTTTACCAGTTCTTAAACATGAAATTCTGTTCTTTGTATTTGACTGCTGTATTTTTTGACTTAATACAAGTTATTAATTGCAAATTATTTCTTGATTTGTGACCAGAAACATCTGCTCATTGAATTAGTCCATATTATAGACTCTATAACATTTGCTGATCCTAAAACACTCCCAATAGGGTTGGGAAACTACAACATTAAATTATACTAATTTTGCAGATTAATGAACTCTCAGGCCTTGGTTAAATGACTCTGAAATTTTTGGCAATATTCAAAGTAGAAACCAGCTTGAATTTCTTTGTCCCATATGCCTGGAGTTCTTTGTCCTAACTATAGTCTGTACATCAAAGCATAAAATGCATATTTATTGAGGAAATGTAACTTGGAAAAAAAACAAAACTGAAGAGTAAATTAATAATGATTGCCAAGAATGTGACCTATTAAAGTGTAAGGGTGTCCTGCTGTTCTCTTTCTTTCTGGGTTTAAATAGATACCTTAAATAACTCTAGGCAGCACCATGTAGAGCCCATTAAAGCAAAGTATTAAGCAGTGTTATGAGTTATCAAGTTCCTTGTAGATTTCGGTCATATAATTTAAAATATCTATAGAATCTTTTTCCCTAGAGGCCTTTAAAAAAATGTACCTTTCATCCTATCCTCTTAGGACACCTGGAAAAGACTATCTAGGCAGTCTCGTTTTATCCCTTATTTTTAAAGACGGTGCTTGGAAGAAAATTGAAGCTTTTAAACACATGTAAGGATCTAGAAGAAATGAATTCCAAAAATTGCACATGTACTTTAACTGGGATAAAAGCAAGGATACGATTAAAAACAAAAATCCCCAGTACAGTGGTACCTTGGTTCACAAACTTCCTTCTTTCCACATTTCTGGTCCCAAAATGAATTGAACAAGAGCTTAATCAAACATTCCCCTAAGATCAGCATTGAACCTAACTGTTGAACTTGATTCGGTTCTCATTCAGTTCTGTTTGTAACTAGAATTGGGGAAAGAATTAAGTTCATGACCGAGGTACCACTGTGTATTTATTCAGGCTGTACCCTTCATAAGTAAGAAACTCCAGAGACAGTGGACAGTTCTGGCTTCTGAGTCAAAGGTACGCTGCAGCGTTTTCGCTGCTGCCCCATGGGCCGTGAGCTGTAACACGCTAATAACCTCCCGTGGTTTGTCAACAGCACTGATTTAGTCTGTGTTCTAGGGAAGGTGAGTTGAATAAAAGAGTCATGCATCTGAGAAATGTGAATCTAATTCAGAGCTCCTTATACTGGCTGCATGTTAGAATTGCCTAGAGACTATGTATCACATACACACATGCCTGGGTACTACCCAGTGCTATGCCGGAGGGAGCCCTTGTGAACCAAATGTGAGTGTCTCTTCAAATCCTGTGGTCAGTGATGTCAAGTGTGTAGCTTGAAATCCACTCCACAGAGGGTATTTAACCATGGAAATTAACAAATAGTGCACATCTAGACTTTTTTTTTCCTAGAGAAAAGTTGGTAAGCATTTACCTACGTACCACGGGCCCCAGTCGTCATGAATTCTGTTTATTTGCGCTGGAGACGCAAGCATAAGTGTGTACCATAAACTCTCTATGTGATCCTAATGTGCAGCCGGGGAGGAAAGGTACAGCGTTCAGTGAAAACACATGAAAAGATGTTTGAGCATTTGTTGAACAAATGACCACAGAATGTCAGGTGGATATCGGCCACACAGGGGATACAGATGGATGAGTAAGATGTCATGGGTTATTAAGGGGATGGTTTCCTGAAAAGCGGAATTCTGTCGCTTTGTTTGATTTTGGTGTTGTTCAGTTGCATTAGGGAAAATGGAACCATTAAGAAAAGAAACTGTTATAGATAAAATGAATAGCATATACAAAAGTAGAGTGGCAGGAACAGATGCATCCAAGGAGAAATCATTAATTTGTCTGGAACTGTTTGCAAATTAGGCTTTAATTCACCAAGATATAATGTAAATGAAATCACAGTCTTTACCCAAGAGAAATAGGAATCACAAAGGAGCCACCAGTGTACTAGGTAGACCCTCACTGATCAGTCTGGCTGTTTTATAAACCCTGCTTCAAATTTGCCCTTTAAAGGAGAGGAGCTGAGACTTAGAATTAAAGAAAAAAAAGAACATGAGCTCATTGGACTACCTAATTTGTATTGTCTAAAGACACAGTGATAAATTATATAAACATGGGAACTGCATGGAGGCTCACGGAGGATAATATAAATTGTACACTACATTCAAAGGAATCTCTTCCTTTTCCATCTGTTTTTTTCAAAATGCCCTCCCAGATGGCTTTTCCATGTGGCAATCTGGATTAACTCAAGCTCATATCCTTTCTTCATCAAAAGCACTTTGAGGGGTCACATTCTGATTCTCTTTCAAGGTGATGAAGATTTTAGCATAAGTAAATATTTTCCATGTAAAGAAAAGGTCTCAACAGCGTATAAGGAGACAAGTTTTTTGTTCTGGCCCAATTACTGGTCTAATTAATTTGTCTTTACCCTAATTATACATCTAGGAAACGGGTCATAACAAAGCCTGTCCCATAACTCACAAGCGCATTATGAGAAATTCATACTTGTCTGAATTTCCTGGTGGATATTGCGTTCTGATTTATTTGAAGTTGCTAAATTTTTCATCTTCTAGGATGGTTAGTTTTAAGAGTTTAAAAATTCTAGTGATTTCAAATTTTCTGCCTTTTTTACCTTGTGTTTTCATTGCATGTTTTTAAAATCAGAATTTTTTTATAAATTAGGGAATGTTATATGTTAATTACTCAATCCTATCACTAGGGCTAACTCAGGGTCATCTTCCTTATATGTATGTCATATGCAAATGAAATTGCAAAGACTCCATGGAAAACTGTATTTATGCCATCAAATTCTGAAACTTCACAGCTTCAAGAATGCCACTTTCTAAAACTGGTATGCAAAGTGTCAGAGCTCTCTCTGAGGAGACAAACTCAGAATTACGGTAAATCTCAGCATCCACACATATTTCTGTTTGTGTCCGTAAGTACCTGGGTCTAGAGAGGAACAAATGTGCAAGCAGAGGACTACTGTGGGAATTTATGTTTGGAAAATGCAGACTTCAAATGTGCCCTCTGACCCTCATGGGAAAGGGAATCACCCCTTCAGTGTCCTAAAGAGGAAAACTTCGCACAGTATTCGCGTTAATGTTTTTAAATTCCAAACTCACTGAAAGCGTGAACTCTATAATATTTTCTTTAAAAGGATAAATAAATAATAAATAGAAATTGACTAAGTAGAAATCACACAAAGAAATAGAAATTAGCTAGTTCTTTGGCAATTTGAAGCATCTCAGCTCCCAACCGTAGGTTTCCATTGCAAACTTTAGGAAGATTAGAGGCATGTTTTTCAGTCTTTTTTTGTTTTAATAAAATAAAAGAAATACCTTTAACATGTCAGGTTATTACTATTGATGGAGGGGACTCTGCTTCTCAAGTTCTTCTTTTGATAAAAATAAATCTCTAACTAGAACTTCTAAAAAGGCTACTTCTGGCTACTTTTACCTACCTCAGCTTTACCCAAAGGGAAAACAAGTTTTTAAAATCCTAACAGTTCTTCATGGATTCTGGCTCCTTTCCTCACTGTTGCGCTAGCTATATGCTGGCAGTCAGGGCAGGTATAAACCTGTTGTTTTCAATTTCCCAGTGAAAAAATCGGAAATTTTTCACTTAAAAAAACTGGAAACAAAGCTTTCAGTGTCATAGTGGTGGTTTCACCTGTGAGTAGTATCTTCTGCGGGTGGTACCAAGGCAAAGAAATCTCAGTAAGCCTTGGCTATCCCGGGCTTCTGCCCCCTCCCTAAAAAAAATGTTGAATGTTTTTACAGAGACTTCAAGGGCAGTTTTAAGGATGTTTATATTTCAGACAACCTAAACATTGTTTGGAGTAAAATGAGAGATTTTGTTTTCGGACAAGCAAGTTGATGAATTGCAGTCAGCATCTTGTTCTCAAAGAAGGCATTTTTACTGGGGGCTTTTAGTCTAGACACACAAAGAAGGAAGGCAGGAGAGAGAGAGGAGAGAGCATTCTCATTCTGACACTCATCTTTTACAGAGTACCTTGGCCAGTGCAGTAAATAGTTCCTAATAAATCAGACTTGCAAACAGTTACTCGTCCGCTCACTCAGGGAGCATAGTGATTTACACCACCTAAGTCATAAAGAGGGCTGATGTATTTATTTTCCTACTTATGTTCTTTCAAGCTGGTAAAACATTTTGTGGGCCAGTAAATGTTTGGTACCAACTGGCAAAACATGGAGAATCATATCAAAGGCTTCCTTGAGAGGCACTGTTTTGTTGGATAGGAAATACTTTTTGATTTAACCTCTGACCTCTGACATTGCGAAGGTCAAGGCAAGAGGAGAGAGCAAAGCAGCAACCGACATTTAACCCTTGATGAAACGGCTCAAGGACGCAGCGGCACATGGAAGTTGGAGGGCGGAGGAAGTGTGTCAAGATGACTGTTAAGCATAGACAGATGAAGTAATTAGCGGAGCTCACGTTTGTAATACAGGGATATTGGCGAGAGGCACTTAGCTGTTTCTTGGCAGAGACTATCTCTAAGGGATGATACGACTTCTAACAGAAGAGAAAGAACGTCACTCAACTGGGGGCAGTGCACATATAAGACTCCAAAAGACAAACTGTAGTGTTTCTGGACTTGACAGATTCGCTAGAGGAGTTTTTTTAAAGCATGACTATTTGTAACTGTGTGGAGGTCTGTCCACCAGCCTGCACAAGAAATGGCAGTATTTGTGGGCTTTTCCTGTTCTTACTGCTAAAGGCTTTTCCTCTGCATTTGGAGTGACTTGCATTAAAACCGATTATTTATTCAACGTCTAAACTTCCTTCTTAACACCAAATTAAGATAGAATAAATAATAACTGGCCTTAAAGTCTAGTCTTTCTAAGAAAATCCTTCAGAAGTCAATAGAAATACGTTGCTGTGTCTAAGCCACTCCCTTTCCATCCAGGACAGCTTTGATAGTCACTCAAGGAGCTGGGGATTTAGCTCAGCGGCAAAAGCGCGTGCCTGGCATGCGCAAGGTCGTGAGTTCGGTTCCCCGTACCGGAGAAAACCAAAAAAAAAAAAAAAAAATAGTCACTCAAATGTCCACTGAATAAGTAAATATTTGTTACCTTACTGTGATTATCGATATTTTCATAATACTCAAAAGCTCGTTCAGCATAATGAAAAACATTGACACGGTTATGTTTGATGAAAATCTAGACGCATCCTATTGTTTGACAACAAATACAACAGCCAAGCAAAATTTTTTGCATGTAGAAATGAAAGGAAAAGGTTTCGCCTCATCTGTACAATGAGGAAACTGCTGAGATCACCACGTGACTAACAGAAGTGCATCTTTGAATCCAAATTTTACTTTATTTGGCAAGAATGACTTTTTACCCCACTCTTAAGACTCTGTTGCTGAGTCACAGATGAAGAAGTAAACACAGGGTGGGTAATTAACATTAATAGTCACTATTTCACACTAGTCTTGGAGGATATTTACTCATCTTTAAATTTTTTCTGGGTGATTGTTACATTCTTTCTCACACAATCCTACAGTGCAGCTAGAAGGACATTATCATTACTGGCCTGATAAGGTGGGAATAGAGCACTGCTTACACAGCCCCTTAGAGCCGCGGTTGGCAGCTGTGGTCAGTGACGCCTGCAATCAACCTTCTTTAAACGAAACACGCCCCGTGTAAACCCACCGTTAGTGAGCGTGTGGCAGCATGTGCCTGTGTAGTGTTCTGTACGTACAGCTGAAAGGAAGGATAAGAGGCTGCAGCTATCCCAAATTCTCCAGTCTCCTTTTGAAAAACATATTTCCCGCCTTGCATTTCCATCAGAATCCCTTGCACTTGCCAGATTATATGGTTTATATATGTTCCATTCAACATGTTTTTTAAATCTGCTACAAAGTTTTCCTAGTTGGAGGAAATAATCACTTTCCATGAAGTTAAACAGCCCCAATCCATTTTAAATTAAAATATCTGACAGAAAAATAGAAAACCTTGGCTTGAAGGTCTTGTGGGTCTCTTAGCTGCAGATTGAACTTGAAAGATTGGTTCCTGGTTACTCCTGCTGAGGAGAGGAACCCTTTATTTCTGTTCTGACAGGACTGACTTGAGGTATTCACAAACACAATAAACTTGTAAGCATGTCCTTCTAAGACCTAAAATGTTGAACATATTAAGATGACCAAGATAAAGTCAGTCACCTTTAACTACCTTTTCTTGATTACCAGGTATTTGTAGGTCTGTTGGCAAGATAGCTTAAATTACGTATGTATTTCTAGGCTGCAATATCACATGGTTAGAAAAAGTTGCAGGATCCTTTGCAATTAAAAAAGCACAAGGACATACTAACACTAACATGAGCTTCTGTGATTCCGCATCCCTTACTACACACACACAAAGAGCTGCATCGTGGTGACAAAACCTTTAAAGTTTGCAGTGAGAGCGTTTCCACTTCCTGGTTCCATTTAGAATTTACTGCCCTCTCTTCCACTACAAACTCACTGTTTAGTCTGCATTTGAAAATTAAACCCAGAGTTTCAGCTCTCAGCCTGAAATACTGAACTTCCTTCCATCGTACACGCGTTCCATGCCTGTGTGGTAAGATCCGTGATGAAACTCGAGGCATTTCAAGATTCCATCAAGCACTAGGAATTAAGGATAGACACTAGGCTCTCTTCCTTTTCCTGTTTTAATCATTTAGCTGAATTGTATCCAGATATGTACCACACCCATTGTGCTGAACCAACTTGAAAGAATGGCAGTATATGCAGACTGTATTCCTAGGTTTTAGTGGGGATTTTTTTTTCAAGCTTAGCCAAAGCAATGAACGTGTTACAGTTACTAAATCTCTTTTTCCACAAACAAAAGAAAAATGAAGGCAAAATTAGGTTGGTTTTCCCAGAGTTATAATAAAAACATAGCTCTCCCACTCTGCCCATTATCTTTCCCCCTTTTATCGGTCTTTTCACCCCTAGCATGGTGCGACCTCAGTTGTCTCGGTAAAGTTGTTGCGTGAGCGCCTAGACCTGCTCAGTGTTTAGAGGTTTTAGTGGCTGGTGCTCATAAAAATGTCACTGTGTACTTCACACTGCAGTCCTTTTATCTTGACATTCCTGCAGCCCCATTCCAAAGAAAGCCTGCTTGACCAGAGAGCTGCTCTTCGGCTTTCCCACCCCATCCACTAATTCCTGATGAGATGGTGCAGCTCACAGCCACAATATTCCAGCCTCCCTAGTACTTCAAAGCCACCCTTGAGGAGCTCCTCACACTCAAAGGTCATTTGGCAGAATTTTCCAAATGTAAACCACTCCTTAAAAAACAACGGGAGGCCAAGCTATTGTCTATAGTACAGGACCATGTCTTCTAATTACTAAAGGGGCTCAGAGGATGGAAGCTAGAGATTCCCTACCAAGTACTCCATTGGGGACAGCAGGGTCATTTGCTTGCTCCCCATGTCCTTTGTTTCACCCCACTGTTGGCACTGCAGAAGTGTCCTGGGTGAAGTCTAGCCCGACTGTGACATGTAGGACTGCAGAGGGGATTTTTCCAACTTCATCCTATTCCCAAAGGAATATTCATTTTCCAGTGCATTCCTATGAGATAGCCATTCATGTCACAAAAGACAGGGTCCCTGGAGAAGTGAGACCTGAGGTTCGCAGAGGAAGAAAAGCGTTATCTGCTTGCAACTATGCCTTCCTTCCCAGGGAAGGCCATGCCAGGAAGAGAAATCCGTCCTCTAATTTGACATTTGAGAAAACCATACTGGTGAGTCTGTGAAAGCCCACTTTGCCCCTAAAAGTTTAATGGGGTGAGGCCTCCCATCCTGACTTCCTAGTTGTGTTCCTTCTATTAATTGATAGATTCTTGCAGAAGAATTTCAAGGTCAGGGGAAAGATACATAAATAAAGCAGCTTCCCACGTTGTGTTAAGAACTATTAAGCGAAGAAAACAATATCAGGGACCGTTTTCGCCTGAGTTGTGTCTAAGGGGTTTGACTATCAGTTTCAGGAGCTCAGATCAAGCACAGTGTCTGGGAATGTTTTGAAAAGCTGGTCACATTCTACCTAGTACAAGGTCTTTGTAAGTTCATGGCCTGAAAATACTATTTCCTTCCGGATTTTGAAGTACACTGGTCTTCAGATAGTAGAGGAAAATCAAGCACTTAGAGATACAATAATCGCAGCTTGGTCCAGGAGGTTTTCCAGCTTGACTGGTTCTATTAATTTGTTAGCTGTGAGAAAGCAAAATAAAATAGTCCCACCAGCTCCTATGCCGTGGTCTGTCTCAGAGAAATAACGTAAGTCCACACCTCATGTCATAATGAGAAGTGAGTCCTCTGGGAGCGGACAAAGAGTATATCTGCCGAACAGCTTAGTGACTTTCTGGAATTTAAATATTAAGTGAAAAGACAAGGTCATGGGGCAGCTGATCCTTGGCTTGTCTCTCTTTCGTCTGTCCATAGCTTTGATCATGCTACATACTCCTTTGTGCCCAGGACTCCACAGAGAATCCCAGGGTCATGGCCCGTTGCCTCGTCAAGAGGTATAAACCTGCTGCTTAAATATGCGAAGCCCACGTTTGGGGGCGGGGAGGAAAGGGGAGATAGCTTTATACTTTCCACATTTCCCACAAAACCCGGAGCAGACTAAACAAAACCAGTGTGAAATCTCATGACTTGATGCTGCTGTGGTTATATTTTTTAAGCTGTAATCCATTCATTTGTATGTGTGTTTATTCCCAGGATTTACAGCCTTCTGGGTCTTTGGGGGAAAGAGAATGTTTGAAACCTTTTGCAAAAGGTCTGCAGTAAGCGGTGGCCTGTGATTAAAACCCAGGCTACAGTTGGTGTGCGCGTGTGCGCGTGTGTGTGCGCGCATTCATGGGAGTGCCGCTCATGGGGGCCGTTTCTCTCCCATTTGCTGCTTTTACGCAAAAGCGTCACACATGGTAGCATTTAGGAGCCCCTTCACAGCCGAAGTGTTTCAGACACTAATGAATGGGAGTTTGCTCATATAATGCAGACAGGCTCTGAGGCCTGCTTTACTGAATGGTGTACTGTAGTGACCTGGGAGAGGAAGAGAGGTATAAATTGTGTCAGCTAGCCACCCAGACCAAGTGAAGCCATGTGGAAAATCAAATCTATTAAAGTATGAAGGCTGTTATAAGCTGTTTTAAGCTGGCCATTCTTTCAGGGGCTTGGTTTGCTGCAGGAGTAAATGTTTACCTCTTCTCCCGGATCTTTTTCACATGCCATGCTCGGGGACAGTGTGCAGCGTTCGATAAAAATCATCCTCTCGCTAACGACACTTTTATCAGAAATGTTTATTGTCTCCGCTTTACCACCCATGTCCTGAAAGGTACAACACATTTGTTAAATAAGCAAAAGGAAAAAGAACTTCGCGGCTCAGGCTGGTTTGCAGAAACCCCAACAAATTCCAGAGCCGTAAGGAATCAGAAAAAGGGAAAGAGAAGGAGGAGTCCGCTTTATATGTAGAGGAGGCCCTGCAAAAACGTATATATTAGATTTTCTCTGCTTGGCTGGCCCGCCATTAAATATTTGGCTGGACTGGATGGATTTAGTACTGGGATTGAACAGTTATGCCAGACTTTGGTCACTGTCTCAAAACGCGCTTTAATGAATATGAGAACAAGGAAATGGCCTTGGAAAGGAACTTTGCAGTCCCCTCCCTGGGTTCTTTCTGCAGATCCACTGGTGCTTTCCCCGGCGCCTGCACAGGGCTTAGCTCTCGCGCATGGGGTCTCACGTCCGTGCGACGTGGCCCAAACCTGACCGGACTTGAGCTGTAACCCTGGGCCTGACCTTTCTCTGTGTCTTGGTTTCTGTCCAGTACCTAAAAGCATCTAGTGAGCACTCTAAAAATCTACCTTACATCAGCCATGATGACACAATGTCTGGAGAATGGATTTATTCCTCCAGGAAAGATCCCCTGGGCTGTTTTTTGTACCCGTACTCCGGATTGTAAAACTGCCTGCTGTCGGGAAAAGTTCACCCATTTCTTTTTGACGCTCCTTGGCGAGCAGACTTGCAGTGGCCTGACAGTCTCTGGACGGCAAACAATTGAATTTGCTGACCAGCCTCCAGGATGTCAAGCTGTAAGTCAACAGTGGCTAATGAGGGCTCTGGGAAAAAACAACACCTTGATTCCTCAATTGCGGTGGGAGAAGCCCTGGGCATGCGCTCTGCCTCACCCGTGCGCCCTGCAGGACCCCGCAGCCCTTGTGACCCTGCTGTCCTTTGTGTTGCAGGAGACTGAAGAGACGTCCTCACAAGAGTCCGCCGAGGAGGATTAGGGGCGCCCGCGCGGGATTTCTACCTCAGCAGCAGTTGACCCCTTCGCAGGGAGAAGACACTGCAGTGACCACTCCACTCTATGGCCATGGTCTTTCCACTTTCCGCGGGGCGGGGGGCGGGGCGGGCGGGGCGGGCGACCTCACGTAACCTTACCGAGAGCTATGTTAATCACTTTCTTTGTAATCCCTTCACGGTCCCAGGTTTAGTGAAAAACTGCTGTAAACACGGGGACACAGTTTAACAATGCAACTTTTAATGACTATTTTCTTTTTTTTTTTTTTTCTCCTTAACCTACTAATAGTCGATCTGATGAGCAAGAGGTGGGCGGGTGAGGAGGACCTGAGCGGCTGGGCTGAGCTGGTCACTGCCCTGCAGCGGGCGTGCGTCTAGCAACAGCGGCCAAGGCGCGGTGCGTGACCCGCGGGTCCCACACGCCTCCCCACCCGCTCGCCGTAGTGACCCCTCTGTGTAGAACACCAAAGATAAGGACTAGATACTATCCTCTCCTTTGCGTATAATCTCGTAGACACTTACTTGATGATTGTTAACTTTTTTGTGTTGTATTTCTAAATGAGACGAAATGCTGATGTATCCTTTCATTCAGTGAGCAAGCCAGAAAAGGTCCATTTTTCAAAAAGGGAAGTAAGCGAGTAAATGTCGCCGGCTCCTGTACTTACGGATATCACACACAGCAGCTGGAGTCATAAATTACTCGCACCACTCTGAAGTTTTTCAGGACAACACTCTGTTTTCAGAAAATCTACTTCCTACAGAGCCAAAATGCCCTTAGCGATAAATAACACTTGTCAGTCTTAAAGCATTTCAGGAACCTGGACAAGTTCGCGACCCTCTGTAGTGTAGTGAAAAGGTACAACAGAATAATGCATGATAAACTCACCTGAATGACGAGGTGGGAGGAGTGAATCTACATTTCTTTGCTATAGCTAAATGACAGTTTAAAAGCAGTCTGTCTCTGTCTCTCCCTCTATCCCTGGCTTCCTCCCTCTCTCTCTCCATTGTGTATCCGTTTTGGTGAAAGACCTGAATACCACTTACCTCAAATTAAGCCTAGTGTTACTTCAAGTGACACACTTTGACATAAGATGGTTGACCGAGGTGCTTTAGTTTCCGGTCACCATCTCTTCATTCAAACTGCACTTTTAGCCAGAGATGCAATATTCCCACTACTCAATACTACCTCTGAATGTTACAATGAATTTACAGTCTCGTACTTATTACGTGCTGCTATACACAAGCAATGCAAGAAAGAAAAACTTACTGGGTAGGTGATTCCACTCATCTGCAGTTCTTTTTGTACACTCATTACAGTTAAAGAAACAATCTCCTCACTCTGTCTCAGCATGGCTATGTATTTTTCTATGTTTTTTTAATTAAAATTTTACAAATACTTGTTTCAGCTTCTCTGCTAGATTTCTCCATTAACTTGAACGTGCTTTTAACCAGTGGCTCCTAGATTCTAAGGATAATTTTCTTTCCTCATAGTACACGCCACGCACGTGCGCACACGCGCACACACACACACACACACACATACACACACAAATGCATAATTTGACTGTAATGTTTAATTACCCTCTGAGTCTGTACCTCAAATGAATTGTTTAAGGAAATAGACTAATTGACTTGCAAAGACCTACCTCCAGACTTTAAAAGGAATGAACTTGTTATTTGCAGCGTTCATCTTTTTCCTCCAGTGTTTGAAATGGTTCAAACTGCAGCTATCCCTAATCAAAACTATTTTTGTAAGGCATTTGATAGAAAAGAACACATTTTTACATACTTTGGCAAAAACACGTAAATAAAGTGAAGCCAACCTTCAAAGAAACTTGAAGCTTTGTCGGTGAAATGGAACAAGGTTAGCTTTTGCCTAATGCAATCAAAATATGTGTTTTTTAAGATTAGTTGAATATAAGAAAATGCTTGACAGATATTTTCCTGTATTTTACACAAATGTGATTTTTGTAATATGTCTCAGCCAGATTTATTTTGAACACTTCTTGTGTAGAATATTGTATGCCTTTCTCTCCTAGTGAGTGCGCTGACTTTAACATGGTATTATCCACTGGGCCAGGAGGTAGTCTCTCCGACGGCTTGTGTCAGTATGACTTGGAGTACTGAAGCCAAACGAAACTCAGAACCGTCTCTCTCACAGCCGCTTCAGGGAGGTAATTGCAAAGGCCACATACCTCTCGGAGACTGGCAGGTCGCTTACTGTTGTGAATCACCAAAGGACCTGTGGAGAGAATTAAAACTCAACATGACTCTTAACTGTGCATTAAATAAGCAAATAAACAGTGGCTCATAAAAGTAAAAGTCCCACTCCGTATCTTCGGATGGGCCTTTTGGAAACCTCATTGGCCAGCTCATAAAACGGAAGCAGTTGCTCATGCTGGCCAGACTGCAAGCGCTGAGCAGGTTCCATCTCGGATGAGGTCACTCTCTTACTTCCTCTACGTTGTACAATCAAAACACACAACTACCTCTTAAGTCCCAGTATACCTCATTTTTCATACTGAAAAAAAAAGCTGTGGCCAATGGAACAGTAAGAACATCATAAAATTTTATATATATAGTTTATTTTTGTGGGAGATAAATTTTATAGGACTGTTCTTTGCTGTTGTTGGTCGCGGCTAAGTAAGACTGGACATTTAACGTTTCTACCATTTCTGCAAGTTAGGTATGTTTGCAGGAGAAGAGTATCAAGACGTGTAACTGCAGTGGACTTCCGCCTGTTCCTTTGCGTGTCTTCTAACTTTGTTCTTTGTTCTTCATGTAGAATTGCTGTCTATGATTGTACTTTGAATCGCTTGCTTGTTGAAAATATTTCTCTAGTGGATTATCACTGTCTGTTCTGCACAATAAACACAACAGCCTCTGTGATCCCCACGTGTTTTGATTCCTACTCTGTGTTACAATTCCAGTAAATCAACAATAAAGTTTGGTGAAAATAGGCCGAGGTGGGAGACCTTCACACGTCCTTTTATTTCACCTCTTGCACAGTGAGTGGCCACGCGTGCATACACAACAGGAAGTGCGTTTTTAAGTATCATACCCTTAAGTCAGTTACCCTACACTCACTTTGAACAGTTAGACGTCAAATTCCTCAGAGATAACCTGAGAAAAAATGTAAAGGAAGAACAGGCTGAAGTTTAAAACTGCCTTTTCTTGGGGCCGGCATCCACAAACTTGGCCAGGGAAGCGTCTGAAGTAATATTTGGACGGACACAGACAGTGAAGAGTGAGAAATGAGAGCCACAACGTTTCTCCTGAATAGGAGGCTTACAATTCTATAAGAAACCAGTAGCAGAATCAGAGTTATTCCCCAAAGTTCAGGATCATTACACTTCAGTTGCTGATTATAAGTCAATCCAGGGTTTTTTTAAAAAAAAAATCTCAGACCTGGGCTTCCACTCTGGTTATTAAAACTCTGTTTATGGAGTTTCTTTGGGGAAGTTTGTTTCTAGGAAGAATGTGCTTGTACTGAGATGATTAGGATAAAATTTTTACCATATTTTAGAAATGATACTAAATGGTGTCTAAATCAGGTTTTGTGTCGTTATAGTCCTGCTTTTTCAAAATAAGTCAGTACATTTATAAAGTTACATGAAGAAATCTTAACAGTTTAGATCTAAGTTCAAGGAGCATGTCCAGAAGAAATCAGCCAATGCATTCAAATAACAGTGAGGGCCGTAACATGCACGGGATTTTGTTTGGAAGCGTAAAGGCACGTGGGCGTCCATACGTGCCCGCAAAGAACCAAAACTTCTGATGAGGGAGCTGAACCCAAACGAGATCTTTGTGAATTGAATCTGGCTGAGTTCCTCTCAAAAGTAGATACTGCCTGAACTCCCTACCAACGCCAGGGACAAATTGCAAGCCGTCTCAGAAAAGGACATTAGGGTCACTGTCAGAAGTCCGGGGCTGCATGCAGAATGAATCTTAGCCAGTGTGGCATTTTGCGTGGTGGTGGAAAGGGGAGATATTCTTCCACAAGGCAAAGGTTACGCAAAGCTGATGAGCTGACGCAGGGTGAGTCGTTTAGAAGTATGGGCAGAGACCGAAGCAGAACTAAAGAATGAGTAACGCTTCAGCCAGGGCAGGAAGTCAGACTGTCATGAAACAAGTCACTCATAAGCCCAAAAACAGAGACAGGGCAGAATGGGTGTACTTTCCAAGACCTACCTGCGTGACATGACTTTACTATTGAACAACACTGATTCTTAGAGTTAGTTAAGACCATCCTTGAACAATTACTCTTCAGATTTAGGAAATCTGCCTTCAAAGGGGAAAAGCCCTGAAAATAATCAAAATTACTTTCAAAATATGCCATGCAGGTGGACAACAACCAGAGAGTCCAAAAGCAACAACAGAGCTGCAGCTCTAGTCTGAGTTTAGCCATCTGTAAAAGCTGCGATCTGCTGCTCTCCTCCTGAAGTAGGTGGGACGCGGCTGTGACTAGGACCCTTCAAGTTCAGGGCGCTCCCTATTCAGTGCTCTTTTTGTACAAAGACCCCGTTGCATCCAGTGGGAGAAAGCCTGGTACCCGTGAGCCAATACCTCCTGTCTGGTTTACAGTAGCTGGGCTCTTATTTTCTGCCTTGGAGCCTGACTTGACACCCTGGTGATCTACCTCCTCCCCGCTCCTGCAAGTCTAGGGCTCAGCCTTATACCAGCCTTCCCGGGGCCCTAAGTCTTCCCCTCTACCAACCCTGGGCCTAGGCCCTGCAACCTGTTCATCCCACCACCTCATCTCTCATCAGATTACCTGTTTTCTCCCGGTACTTCTGCCCCATACCTTTCTTAATCCTAGATTAAGCACACATTCTTGAAAACAGAAGAGCGACCTCTGAGGATGTTGCACTATCAGAACCCAGATCACGAGATACCTATCTTGAAAGAAACTTGCCATGGGAAAAAATGGTACCTGAGGACCTAACTGTAGTAGTCTGCTGCCCCTGAGAACTTAGAGAAACGGGAGAAAATAGGGTCCTTTTAGCACTGCCAGGACTTCTCCAGGAATAGTCCGGATCCCAGAAACACCATTGTCTTCCCAGGCCATGTCAGTGGCTGGTGTTTGCTTAGTGCTGGGCGGGTTGGCTAGGTCTTAGAGGAACCGAAGGAAAAGGGGTTCTCACTTAAGCAGCCACCCTCCAAGTGATGCAATGAATGAGGAAAAAGTTCATTTTGAAATTCAGACAGTTCAGTCCTTATTCGGGGCAGTGCTGACTGGTACCTAGAAATACCAGGCAAAGCGTCCAAAGTACTACGGGATGCAAACTAAGGCAAGAGTGAACTTGAGGCTTGGAGAGGTTACCGTCATTGTTCTAAGATGCCTTTTTTTCACCTTAGATAGACGTGCCAGGACGTACCTAAAATGGTTCTTTTGAAGATTAAATAAGTCAATATATATGAAATTCTTGAAAGTACTTGGTACAAATAGTACACTATAAAGTGTTAGCTGTTCTTTCTCACTCTGCTTCTGGCGGTGGAATAAGCTTAAAGTTAACCTTGTTTCCCCCTGATTCTATCATTATTTGATCACTGGCACACAGGAATACCCAGAGATGATGGTCAAAAAGATATCAGCCTTGGGGCTGGGGATTTAGCTCAGCGGCAAAAGCCCCTGCCTGGCAAGCGCAAGGTCGTGAGTTCGGTTCCCGGTACCGGAGAAAAACCAAAAAAAAAAAAAAAAAGTTATCAGCCTTTCAACCATGATTTCAATTGTACATTCTATATGCAGAAATCATTACTAATATAGGTACTCCCTTTCCTTGTGTGATTTCTTCTGTGATCTCACTGGATTTGGTTAATAAAGAGTCACTCCTAGAAATTCTCAAAATGCACATTGCCTCCATCCGAGACAGACTGCGGTCCCTGATGCCCTCAAGCTTTATTTGCCTGTGTTAAAATTCACCCCCTGACTTGCGGTGCCAACCGCCCTTGGCCCTGACTACTCCCGCCTCCTGACTGGCTGTGGCGGGAAGTACGACCTTGCTGGAGTGTGGGGTTTCTTGGCGTCTCTCCTCCTGGCTGGTAGCCTTCAGTTCTGATTCTAGCATGTATCAGTAGCCCACCCACCTACTGGAACCAAACCAACAGCCCTTCTGCAGTCAGCCTTTGAGCCTCATTAGATTCTTTAGGCCACCTAGTCATCCTCTTCCGGCCAGTCCTCCTCTATAGAATTTAAGACTATTCTGTATCCCGTGGGGCCTTAGGTTACAAAGGGAAACCTAAGGACACTAAGTTCTGAAGGCAAGGAATAATTGAATACATAGAGAATACTAGAAGAGCAAAGAAATTTAAACGAGGAGATAAAGCTCTGCTATTTTCAATTTTCCCCAATGACCTTGCAGACCTGGGATGGGATTTAAGGGCTGGATACCTCTTTCTCCATGGATTTACATATTCCTAGCAAGGCTGGCAGCTCTTGCATTGAAAATGAATAACTGAGGGGTGTGAAGGCACACAGCTATAATCCCAGCACTCAGGAAGCTGAACCAGGAGGATTGCCATGAGTTTGAAGTCAGCCTGGATTCCATAGTGAGTTCAAGGCCAGCCTGAACTACCTACTACGAGGCCCCGTCTCAAAAAAAGAAAAGAAAATGAGTAACTGTATGAGCAAAGATTCCTTTAAATGCAAGTAACAGTAAACCCAGTTCAGAGCGGCTTAAGTAATAAAGAAATTGTAGTAACTGATAAATCGAGAGGGTCAGGCATGGCTTGATCTAGGGACCTGAGAATGTGGCTGGGAATCAGACACCGTATAGTTCAGCTTTCTCTACCTTGGCTTCATTCCCAGATCGATTGTCTTCTCCTGGTAGCAAGGCAGCTGCTGTAAGTCCCATACCCACATCCTTTTGGCCAAACAAGCAAGAGAAGATATGCTTTTGTTTTGTTTTGTTTTGTTTTAGTCAATATTTCCAACCAAATCTTAGGATTGAATATTGTTGAGCCAATTTCACTCTGGGGATGATCATTATGTCAGCCACAATACAGACCTGACGGGCTGGGTGTGCTTCCTTGTGCCTCCCCAGAGGCTGTGCAGCAGGGGGAGCTCTGCAAGTTAGGGGGAGGGAAGAAAAAGCCAGCCTATGGGTGCTGTCTGGTAGAAAACTGAAAGTGCACTTCCATGAGAAGTGAAATTGCACACAGGAGAAGGGAAAGACCACAGCTGCCTGCTATAACGGCACAACCAGCAGATTTCCCTGAGTAAACATCATATGCGGCGAGGTGAGATCAATGTGAGCGAGCTTTGCCTCTGGCGGGTGGGGGAGATGTGCCCCTAGAGCCATTGTCCTAACGTTAGACTTCATAGGGGAAAGAAACTTAATTTTAGGTCCTGAAACTTTGCTGTTTCTTACCACAGCACAGTGTGGCTTTGTGTGTGTGAGTGTGCGTGTGAGTGTGCGTGTGTCTGAGAGAGAGAGAGAGACGGGGTTTCACTGACCCAGACTGGTCTCAAACTTGCGATGCTCCTGCCTGAGGCCCTCCAGTGCTGGTATTATAGGAATGTACCACTGTGGCCAGTTTAATTTAGGCTAGCTTGACTGCAACAAGTAGCTGACAGTTCTTTCTGTGTCTTCATTTCTCGGTTACAAACCACTTTTACAAATTTTTCTTTTCATCTTCAGCATCATAATAGTCATATACCACGTATAGCCGTATTATTATATTTTGCTTTTACACACAGGTTGACCAAGGCTCAGATGCCATAAGTGACTGACCGGGGGAAAGAGAACCATTGTCTGCCCTCAAGTCCTGCCCGCTTCCTCTAGGTTGATGTTCACGGGTAGAGTATCCCATGCAAACGTTCGTCAGTATGAAACTTCTGCGTTCAGATCTCTAGTGTGTTCAACCCTAACTTCCCAGGATGACCTTGGATTTCTCAAAGCTGGCTCCCCAGGGAACCGCTGAAATAACAGCGCGCCCAGTCCCAAGCTGTCACTCCCTATCACTGGACTTCGCTTGCGTTACACAGCACCAAAACCTGGCACTCACTCTGCGGCCGTCCAAGGCTATGCATCAGGAGGATATACGCGCCGATAAACGAGGGATGCTAAAGGCAGGCGGGCTGTGGGCCTCAGAACATTCTGCCGGACCACCAGAGCTAAGACGCTCGTTCCGTTAGCTTCAGTCCCCAAATCTGTAGACTTGACCAAGTTCCCTGAGGCCTCGTCTCTTAAATCAGGCGGTAGGCAGGCTGATATACAGCCGTTATTTATTACAAAGGGATACCTTGAGCCGTAAAACAATTATGCATAGCGGAATCCCCAGCCGATGTAATACTGTCATAGAAAATAAAACCTGCAATTCTAACAGCTAATGAAAACGTGCCGCTTACACAAACTCGCAAGATGTACTAGACTGCCTGTCCGACGATTGCAGAAGAATTCATATTTGCAGAACGAAGACCTCCTGGTGCCTCTGGCAGCTGTCCCCTTTGTCGTTGCCCCGTCACGGCTCCTGTGATCCCAGCCGCCGCCCCGTGCGTGGGCTCTGGCTCCACCTCACTCCTCTCCCGTTCTCCTGCGCACGGCAGGTGCCAGCTTCCAACCGCATCGCAGATCGCAGGCTTCCCGTGGCCCAGGTGGCCTGGCGCGTCCTGGCTCCTCCTCCTCCTCCTCCAGCCCAGGCTCCCACCAGCCTTGCTCCCTGGTTCCTCCTGGTGTCCTAGGACGGCACGGAAGGCATCCTCTTTCCTGTTCGCGCTGAGCCCTTTCCCTCGGGCGCTAGTATCCTCCGCCTGGAGTTTCTTCCCTTCTCCCAGTCCGGGTTCCCCCTGGAAGCCTCTCTCGCTCCTCAAGTCTCCGTTTGAAGGTCTGTCCGGGGGTCCTTCTCCACAGTCCTCACACCCACACCCTCGCTTCTACACAGCTGGGTCCTGCAGTGCTTTTTCCCGCGACACCCTGGGCCGCTTAGCAACAGTCCCAGCGATCGCCAGTCAGCAGCTCAGTGTGCAGCAGGGAGCCCGAGGGAGGTCGCTCCTGCCGCCTTTGCATGCCAGTACGTGGCACAGCAGCTGGCCGCCACAGTCCCTCCCAAACTGCTCGAATGAATGAATCAACCCCACCTGGCTCGCACTAGACTGAGCAAGCTCTCGACTGGCCTTTCCCCAGATCCCTCCGGTCCTCCGTGACCCTGCTGACCGTCAACGGGGTCTCACTTTCCTCTCGGCAGGGCTCAGCACCCCAAACGTCTCAGTTGCTTCCCCACCCCTTCCTCAACACAGCCAGCACAGCTTCTCCTCTGATTCGTTCTGTGAATTCGACGTTCTGCTGGCACCTTCATTTGGGGAAAATACCTGATGAAGAAATGAACGGACAGCAGAGGCTCTACAGACGCACACCTAGCTCAGCGTCTTGGACACAATATGCGCTTGACGCAGACAGTGGTTCTTTGAACTTCGGTACTCAGGACCTAGTTTATTTTAGCTGCGGCAGAATATTTTTGAAATTTCTCTTCTTGACTCTCAGCTTGTGAGATCCCCCTGTGGCTGGCGTCGAGTCCCTGGTGCAGAGGAAGGCGCGTGGGCTGAGGAAGGAAGGGTCAAGCCAGTCGAGGTACTTGGACCCTCTGCTTGGTGCAGTCCAGGTACAGCCCACGGCAAGCCAGCCAGATTTGTCGTTAGCACTTGCCGAGGCTCCTAAGCAGTCTAGCAGAAGTGGAGCTGGTAGGAGGCAAGCTGGTAACTTCTGAGGGAAGGGCGGAGAGGAGCAAGGCGTGACACCATCACGCGGGGCGAGCTTGTCTGAGAATGAAGGCAGCACCACAGAAAGCAGAGACAAACTTTGGAGACAGATCGAGAGTTGAAGACATTATCTGAGCCACTAGATTGCAGGATGCCTGAAGGCTTTCAGGTACATTCACTAATGAAGTTTGTTCTTTTCTGAAAGTTAGTCTGAGTCGGGTTTCTATCACTTTCACCCAAAACATCCTGTTAATGCCATAAATTAGTGAGTAAGAGCATAAAGGGACATAATAAAAGATAGCAGAACTAGCCTTCAGGAGGCCTTTACTGTCCTCGCAACTTTCAGAGTGAGAAGCCTTGGGTCTCGATCTCTTTATCTACAGACTGATGGTGGTTGCGTAAGATCTTTAATATCCTTTCTAGGTTTAAAATTCTAGGATCCTGGAGTCCTAGGATGTTCACAAAGCTAAAACACAAAGGAGGTGGCTCATCTGGGTAAGAATTTGGATTAAAAATCTATAAAGGAAATAGTCCTAGATGGAAGGAAATTCCTTGGCTTGCAGTATCTCACATGTTTTGAGATACTTCCGAACTGTATTTCCAGGTTAGAGAAACAAGGAACTTCCCGGACTGACAATAGAGCCTTCTGGAGCATGAGATCAACAAATAACAAAATAGCAACACTACAGACAACTGTGGAATTTCATCAGAGAGCTCATTTCTCTCTGTCACTGGAGATATATGTGTATGTGTGTATATATCTATATGTGTCACTACATATGTGCACATGTGTATATATGTTTTGTATATTACTTTAAGTTAAATACATGCAGGAGATACGTCCTTTATTAGAGGTAGAGTAATATAAAAATATTCATAGTTATGCATAAGAATAATAACTATAATTCTTATAAAGTCTAGCCAGAGGTTATGAAGAAAATAAGCTAGTAAATAAAGTAATTGAAACATCCTGTGTTAAAACACAAGGGTAAATGTCTGGTACTGTGGCTATTATTCTGGTCATAATGGATGACACGATATAGGTTTTTGACCAACATGGTTCCAACTTTCAACTAAATATGTCTCTGGAATATCATTTGGATGAAAGGTATATTCTGCTTAAAGAAGTACTTTTCTTACAAAAGATATTGAGCCAGCATCTAATCTTACAGAAGAAGGTGAAAATCCTTCCACAATTATTTTAATAGCATTCTGATGTATCCATTTTCCCTCTGAACATAAACTGAAAATCTAGCTTTACATTAACACATACAAACCATTGGAGGAAAACAATGCTCTATTTTTGACTTCCTGTTCATTGATAATCCATGAGGCTATTCTTTTCTCCTTGGTTTGTTACCCCAGAGCCTGCAACATTTGTTGAACTAAAAAAAAAAGTCTTGCCCAATTTCCCAATAATCACAATCCTATTTCCTTAAATAATCATCCTTCAACCACCCTCCGAGGAAGATTTTACACCCACCTTTCAAGTCTTCTGTCAAGTTTTTCATATCGTTTGTGAGGACAGTCAGTGCATATTAGCTCTGGTCCAGGAAGAGCAACAGAAAAAGCACGAAGTAACTGTGGTGCTTCTATGGTGTTGCACGCTCCCGTCAAGAGGAAGGGAGATAGACGGGGGAAGGGACTGTACTGAAAACTTTTTCACTCCACTTCATTCAGAACCTGATCTCACGAGGGACAAGACAAATTTTCCAAGTGTTGTTTGTTAAAGATTATTCAAAGGCTCTGAAGAAATAGGAAAATATAACTTTCCCTCACCTATTTCTCAAGCTAAAAATGAGAGAACAAATCATTCTGAAAGCACTTTTGTTTCTTCTTTCACAGAGTTATAAAATTATATGGTCCACTCTCAATTTACTTAGGAAACTGCTGGAGGAAAAGAACTTAGGAAACATTCATTTCCTATGGAACACAGGAAGTGTGCCTAGCCTCTTTCTTTTTCCCTTAACTTCTGGGTTTAGAGTGATGCATTTTTTTTAACTCACTAGCTTCTCCATACACATAATTTCTTTTTTGTGTAGGTGTTTTAATATATTTTATTTTAATTGACATAGAAATTAGCGGTAATGTGGCATTTCTATACATGTGTACAATGCATAATAAGATCAAAGTAACTGTATACCTATTATTTCAAGCATATATCATTTCATTGTGCTGAATTGTCTCTACTAGCTAGTTTTGAGGTGTTTAAAATAATTGTCAGCCATAGTGCTGAGGAAAATTTGAAGTTTTTCTGCCATTCAACTGTACCCCTTTGCCTATTAACAAGCTTCTCTCCTTCCATTTCTCCTCCATATACTTCCCAGAGTCTGGAAACCCTTATTCTGTTCACCCTTAAGTCTGGTCACCCTTATTCTGTTCTCTAATTCTTTTGAGATCAACCTTTTAACTTCCACAGACGAGTGAGAATATGAGGTACTTGTCTGTCTGTGCCTGGCTAATTTCCCTGAATGCATTTTCCTCCAGCTCCATCCATACTGCTGCAGATGCAGACCAGCATGTTCCTACGCCTGACTAATATTCCGTCATGTACATATATCACACTGTCTTTAGCTTTCATCTGCTGATGGACACCTAGGTCAATTTTGTATCCTGATTATTGCAACGAACATGCGAGCCCAGGAGTTTCTTCAACATTTATTTCAGTTCCTTTGGATATATGGGATTTCTAGATCACATGATCATTCTATTTCTGCTCTTTCAAAGAACCTCCATACTGTTTTCCATCATGGCTGTACTAATTTATATTCTCACTGGCCTTTGCTTTACCCATTGGCAAGGATAGTTGTGTGGTAGTTTAGGTTGTCATTTCTCACACATACTCAGTTTGTGCAAACTAAAATGGAGCTGTATTCAGCGAGAATGGATTCCATTAATTTCTTTATTCATTCACACAGCAAATGTTTACTAAGTGTCTACCATATGCCGGGCACTGTGCTATGCTGGTTGAGCCTTTGCAGCCAGAGTCCAGCAGAAAAAACTGAAAACAAATGGCAGTGACGGCCCAGGATATAAAGAAAATGCCAGCAGATGCAGGAAGCGCAGCATCCCCGTTGAAGGGGGTGTCGTTTTCAAGAAAGTGGGGACACATCTCAACTGGAGCATGAGAGTAGAAGGAATTTGGCCAAGCCAGAAGGAAAAGCAGAGGGGAGGGTGTTCCCAGCAGACCCATAGTGTGTCAAAACACCAGAGGCATCCAAGCAAGAGAACTGTGCCAGAAGGATTTTTAAAAACAAAGATCAAAGTTTAAATCACAGGACGGTACTGGCTCGTGACTGGCTTGCTGCGGTCCGTGGATCTGTGTGTTCCTGAGCGACAGACAACATCGCAGCGGCAAACCACAGCACAGACAGAACGAGGCAGATCAGAGCTGAGGTTCACAAACCACTGTCAAAAGCCACTCGTGCTGTGAAAATCTCAGGAGTTTCCTGAGACAAAGGTCACTTGCGCTCCAGATGAACAGACTGAAAGAGAAAGGCAGTGAGAAGGACGGGGAGCAGGCGAGCACATGACACTGACAGATGTTTCCAAAAGACTTGTACACAAGTTCGCCTTCTCTTTCTACACTTCTTGTTGCAGCAAATCCTGTTGACAAGTGCTCTTGGAGCTCTACGAGGATTTCCGACTAAATAATCCTTTTTCCTTGCATTGTAAGGACAAGAGCAAGCATATAAAATTCGTATCTGTTATGAGGTTTGATAAGCAGAATTTATTAAGTTCAGCTTATATGACTAAATATCTATATTTGGGGGTTGGGGATTTTTTTCTATTTATAGGTTAAATCCAGATGTTTTCAATTCATGCAAAATGACAGCAGATATGTAATACATTCTTCCATAATCCATATAAAGCTCAGCACAATGCCTGGCATGTAATAAGTGCTCAATAAATGTTAGCTGTTATTATTGCTGATATGACATATTTACAATAAATAAATACAAAATGTTTTCTTGGTCATGTATACGCTCTTTAAATCAACAACACAACCATATGGTGAAAAAGCAAGTGGTTTGCAAAAACTTATAATGGAAAACACAAGTTTTACTTTGTTTCCTTCCTGGACCGTATTTTCACTTGGCTCTCCAAAGGCAAATGACTGCCTTTACCTCGTTTCGCTTTTCTCTCTGGTCCTTGCCTCCATATTTCTAAGTTACAGGGATGAATCTCTTCTTGATGAACCAACCTGAGGCATTGCTAGGCACCTTCCTTCCATGGCAGATGGGGACTTAGGACTCCAACGACTTGTTCATTCAGCAAATATTTATTGAACACCTACTGCCCAAGCAAAAGGTACTCACAGGTGATAGATACTATGGGGAACAAAACTGAAAAAACATGGTGCTTGCAAGGACATTAGAGCCTAATGAGGCAGAGAGATGCTAATAAGTAAGATATACAACATGTAGGATGGCTGTGCAGTCAGCGGAGGAGGATTAAGTAGGGAGAGGGAACTGGCACTGGCAGAGGGGCTGTGACTGGGACGGGTCAGGGGATGTCACTGAAACGCTGACAGCAGAGCCCTGTCTAACCTGAGGGATTTTTTATGTTGTGTTTTCCATGATTTCTTCACCATTGTTTTTTCTTTTCTCTTCTTTGATGACCTGTTAGTCACATACGGACCCTTCTGGTTTAACCTATAGTGAGCTTAAATTTGCTTTTGTATATTTTTCTACCTTTATCTTTTTATTTCATTATTTGGAAGATTTTCTTGACTTTACCTCTTTAACTCTTTGTGCAAAAAGTATTTGAAGGTCTATTTCTGAAAGTCTTTAGGTCCGGAAAGTCACTCTTAGACTCCAGTTTGGAGACAGACACCAAGCTGTGTAATTGTGTCCTTCAAGAAATGGGTAGCAACCTCTGATGCATCCTCTCTCTGTATCTCTAGATGCGAGCCTAAATCCTACCTGCTCTACATAGAATTCCAGATTCCTGTCCTGGGATTGTTCTCTGGGGAAATCTGGTTTCTTCTGCCTGGACCTCTCTGTGTGTGCAAAGAAGCTGCTTCATTTGTTCTGCTAAATCTGTAGTCCAGAAATATGCAGAAATGTCCTAATTGCTATGGATTCCTATCCCATTCTTTTTATCCTTGTGGACTCATGCATTCTTTGTATCTGTACTATGCTTCTAATGAGGCGTAGGGAAGAAGAAATTCCTGCATTAATCTGCTGTCTCTAAGTGATATCCGGGAATTTCAAGAGGTATTTATTGATTATTAAAATCTCCATTATATATATATATATAATGTATGTACAATTTCCCATATATTTAACCTCAAGTATACTACATATGTATGTGTTTATACATGTATGTGTTACATATATGTGTATATGAGTGTGTATGTGTATAACCTTTTTTTCATCATTCCATTCTTTTGGAATTAAGATACATAAACAAGAAATCTTAATCTCAAGGATATAAAGTGCTGTATATTATGTCTCAAGGTGAAAGAGCGTAATGCGTTAAGCCCTATAAGAAGACTAGAGTTTAGATCTGTTTTAGAAAGAGGCAAATAATTTTAAAAGATAAATTTCTCTCTTTTTTTTTTTTTTCTGGTTTTTCTCCGATACCGGGAACCGAACTCACGACCTTGCGCCTGCCAGGCAGGCGCTTTTGCCGCTGAGCTAAATCCCCAGCCCCGATAAATTTCTCTTTGAAGAGAAATTTTTAAAAGCAGAGCCGCATCCTAAAGACCACGTAAGCAAAGTTCAGAAGTTGGAGACATACGTACTCTGTGATCTGTAGGGAACAGGGGAGTGATTTGAATGGAGAATGGTGTGAGCAGATGTACCTTTTAGAAGAACCACCGCTATAACAGGAAGAATTTAGTGTGGGCAAAGCAGCGAAGAATATCAGTTCCGGGTGAGTGAGGTGACCCAAGAAAGAGATACAGGTCGTTCAAATTGAGGCAAGGGCGGTGGAGACAGAAACAAGGGGCCAACTTGGGAGAGGTTTGGGAAATAGAGTTGATGAATCTTGACATTTGCTAGAAATGGAGGTAAGAGGGAGAAGAAGAATCCAGACGATTCCTGGATCCAGATGGGTGCTGGTGCCTAGGCAGGTAGATGTTGGTGCCATTCCCTAAGTAGAAAGCATGGAAGGAGCAGAGGTTCAGAAGCCAAGGCAAGAAGAGACTAGAAGATGGAAGGTTGCACACACACTACGGCAGATCACAGCCAACCACAGGCCCCTGCAGAGGGGCGTGTGCAGTCTCATCTGAGTGTGGACTGAAGCACTGACAGACAACCCCTGCAGGACACTTGACAGAGACAGCGATGTAGGACCACAAAGAGAATATGACTGCGTATGACTGAGGGGTCTACAGAAAAGCTGCCATGTTTCCCAGAATTTGTAACCAGAGACAGGAAATTTACTACCCTTAAATACACAAAGTTGCATTTTTTAAGCAGACCATGCATCATGGATTCAATACCCCAGTTATTGCTGTATAAAACTCTGTACTTTCCAGATTAAAAAATACATATTCTATTCAAGTATGCATAAAACATTGCTCAAAATCAGCCACATATCAGGTCACAAATGATGCAAAATTTTTCAAAAATTTGGACCATATCAACTACATTTTAAAAACCACATTACTTTTAAATGACACACCAACCAGTAACAATACTGAAAGGGAGAAATAGGTTGATACACATTTTGATTAACTGCACCTCCAAATAATTCAAGAGTAAAAGAGAAAATGACATCGAAGGTTAAAATATTCAGATCTAAACAACCACAAAAGTACTAGAAAGTAGGGCCATATCTAAAGTGGTACTAAGATATAAATTTGTAGTCTCAAAGAGATATTAAAAATAGATACGCATTTACTCCAAGTGTATTGACTCACTTAAAGAAAGTTAGGTACCAAAGTAAAATTTCATCTTTGCTTATATATGACATTACTGGATAAATAAGCAAATCTTATTGTTCCAAGTAAAATTTATATTAGCCAAGGGATAAAAATGCTGATTTTATTCATTCTTCCCTTTTTGTCCCTTTTATATCTGTGTTGATGAAAAATTTTGGTGAGTTGGTAGGTACTTAGCTTTCTTGTGTGTCTTATATATACACCTAATGGCTACATCCATATATAATATGAGTCTCTGAATTTGGATATCATAATCTAAATTGGACCTGTCATCTTGAAACTAAAAGCATCTCTGAGAGGGAGGGAAAATAGAAGGATAAATAAGCTCATGGACCCAGGGGCCGGACAAAACTTAAATCTACATATCCACTGAAACTTCAGTTTTGACCTGTAATTTGCTGTAGCTCCAGTACCAGACGTAGACAATTGCTATGACACTTACAGTCCACGTCATACATAGCACTCACCTCACTGGCTTTAGTCAAGGGTCACTAAATAGCAAGTTATTAAGAAGGAGCCATAGTTTATGGTAGAAGGGAACATCTTAATTTTGATAAGCATCTCAAGGTACATTTTGCACTTGGCTTTTGAAATTTACAGCACTCCATGAAAAGGGTTCAGTTAGGCCTTCTTCCCATCTTACAACAAGATAGCTAGCTCTCAGAGAGTTTAAGTGATTTGTCTGAAGTCACAAAACTAGTTAGTAACTGCCTGGTGTTAGAATCCAGATTTCCTGATTCCCTGGTTCATTGTTCCTCCTATGACACGTTTCAACAGGACTGCTACTTAGAGACCTTCTGTAAAGGCCCTTCGTCCTATCAGCTTGAGGAAGACACAGGTTCACTTATTATAGATCCCTTGAAAGAGTAGAAGAGCTAACAACCTATAAAAATATAGACCTTTCTGAGCACAACATGACCTATAGAATTTGCGCACACTTCTCTTTTAGAAAATTAATATGTAATTTCTGTTAAGAAGTTGACCCTTTCTAGTTTCATGAGTTTTGACAAATGCCTATAAGTCACGTCAGCATCAGCACAATCCAGAATGATCCCATCACCTCTGAAAAGGCTTGCGTCACTGTGCAGTCAACGCTCTTCCTTGTGTCCTGTCAGTGGCAACCATTCATCTATTTTCTGTCCCTTTTGAGCTTACACTTTACTCCTCGGCTCACTCCTGTTTTATTTCTGAGTAGTGTTCCATGATATGAATGTACTGCTACTTCCTTTAGTAAAAGGTATTTTCGTTGTTTCTAGTTTTGGGTGATTACAAATAAAGCCACTTAACCATTTCCTTACAGCTTTTTATGTAACTGTGAGTTTTCATTTCACTTGGGAAAAATACCTAGAAATAGTACTGTTCTGTGTTTAACCCTTTGAAGGCAGTTTCAGAGTGGCTGTACCGTTTGTGTTCCCACTGGCAATGTATGAGAGTTGCTCTAATTCTTGCAAGCGTTTGATATAATGAGGCATTTATTGGTCTGTTTTTAATCTTTTTGTTTTGTTATTTTTTTACTACTCCAGTTGGTGTAAAGTGATCTGCTTTACCAAGATGTCTACATGATGACAGTACCCTAAGGATGCCTGTTCAAACAAATAGCTCTTCTAATGGACAAGGGAAGTGTAAACAAAACCCTAGATGATCACTGCTAGTTAGTTGTTCTTCTTCCTTATCCAATTGGGTGTATGCCTTAAATATACAAATGATTGTACAAACACACAGACAAATAAACCATTTGGAAATATCACACTGGCATACTATAAGAAAGGACTTTTTCTAGGACTTGAGGAGTGCTATGCAAAGGAGTGTATTTCAAAGGAAAATAAATAAATACTTATAAAATATGGTACAGAGGAAAATGGCCCCACCAAAGATGTTCATGCACTAGTATACAGAACTTGTGATTGTGCTGTGTTACATGGTAAGGGAGATTTACTGTTGGAGATGAAACTGAGATTGCTACTAAGCAGACTTCTCCATGGGGAGCTTGTACTGGATTTCCAGTGAGATCCACCTTAATGAGAAGGGGTCTTGTGGAAATGAGTGAGGAAGGTGAGTATCAAAGGCAGAGCTGTACAGCATGAGAAACACTCATCATTGCTGGCTTTGAAGATGGAGGCAGAGGCCACAAGCCAATGCATGTGGGCAACCTCAAGAAACTGGAAAAGACAAGGAAACAGATTTTCATGTAGAGTCCTCAGAAGGGGCACAGCCCTAGTGACACCTTGATTTTAGACCAATAGGCTTCTGACCTATAGAAACTCAAGAGAATACAGTTTTTGATTTAAGTCCCTCAATTTATGATAATTTATTGTAACACTGAAAGGAAACCAATACATACTAAGTACACCTTACTAGGAGAAAGGTTAGATGGCTACTAAATGAACTGATTTCTGAATGGTCTTTCTTCCCCACTAGGTCACAAAAGCCTGACTATTAAATATGTGTGATCCCTGTCTTTGTTACAGTTCCTTGGAAGGCAGTCACACTTCTCTCTTCTTGTTTCTGCAACTTTATCCACACTCATGGCTTTCAATCTTTGTACAGCTAACGAGTCCCAAGCTGTATCTCTCACTTAGCCCTTGTTTCAGACCTCCATCCTGAAATGCCTCCATTTAAATATTTCACAGGGATCGTGGGTTTAGCGTGACCAGAGTTGACTGCTTGGTTTTCTTTCCCACATCTTGGTTTTCATTCTCACATCTCTAGCCTACCTTTCCCTGGACTTCCCCACTTGTTTGTGGAAGAAACTAACCAAAATGCACTTGGCCCCTTCCCACAACATCCTACTGCTAAGTCTTGTTAGGTCTGTCTTTAAATGTTTCTCAGGAGCCCTGTGCACCCTGCACCAAGACAGCCAGTGTTCTGGGAGTGGCTGGACTCCTGGGCTCGAGTCTGTGCTCGCCCACACCACCACGGTTCCCAGCTGAAATGCGTGGAGAGAGCCAGGTATTTCCCAGCTACTCCCTGAGGGCAGAGCGCATGCATCAGGATCCCGCTGCCATTACAGACGGAGTCCTGGCCTCCCTGCTCCCGTGGCAGAGAGGCGGTTTTCACTCGGAAGCCCCAGGGTCTTCTCTGGCTGTGGGCAGGGTGAACAGACTCTCAACCCTGCACGCCCTGCGCCTAGTGAGCGAGTGCTCCAAAAGGCACTGACCCACGGTGCAAGTCTGAGCTTTGCCTTTGCCCAGACCCCCTAGCCAGTCGAAGGCTGGGAAAGTCTGTGACTGATACTCATCTGGGCTGCATCTGGTTCCTGTGTGTATCCTGATCTGACTGGAGACATAAATTCAGGTGGTTCACAAACTATAGATCCTGCAGTTTGTGTCTGAATTATATCTGTACCCTAAATTACCTGGGGACATAGGTCCATGGACTGGGATTGCCACACCAGTGCAACCCGAGTCAGGTCGTGGACGTGCCCTGAACTGCAAGGAGACACTGGATTAGACTGTTGGCCATCAAATGACACAAGTGCCCATGTCTGAGAACGGGGATAACTAGGTATAAATCAAAAACTTCTGAAAAACCCGAGACTAAGTAGTGCTACTCAAAGGTCACCCAGGGGCAAACCTGAACAACAGGAAAAGTAGGGACACTAGTAGTTTTGGCTGAGCAGCTACTGAAGAGGGAAACTGAGCTTTCTGTGTCCGGTAGCAAGCA
>NW_004955458.1:12647201-12667762 GCF_000276665.1 Chinchilla lanigera
CCTCCTTTTATCTTTAAAATAAAAAAATAAAAATAAAAATAAATAAATGTTTCTCAGCTCTCCAGTTCTCCCCACCTGTGGTCACCATCGTAGTCCGAGCCATCATCCTCTTTCCTAGACAGGTGTAGAGCCTCCTAACTGCTACCCCTGTCTCCCTGCAGTGCTCCTCTCCAGTTCCTCTTTCACTCTGCAGCCAGAGTGATCTTCTAGAACATGGACAGGCAATATCATTATTCTGTGTAAACACCAACAGCTTCTGGTTGCTGACAACGGAGTGTATTAACTCTTCATCATGCCCCAAAAGGCCCTGTACAATCTTCCCCATCTCTCCAAATCTGTCTCCTACCTCTACCCCCTTTATATTGTGCAGCCACCTTTAATTCCTTGAGCATTTCATCCTCCTAACCATGGGGCCTTCATCCAAATTTTCCCTTCAGCCTAGATTACATGATGTCACTTCTGAGGTGTATCTCCTCTCCCGACTTAAAGTCATCCTTATACCATTTTGTTATTTTCTTCCATAGTTATTATCAAAATATTATTATATTTGTACTTGTTCAATTTCAGTAGCTTTTACTGGCCTATAAGCTCCCTGGAACAAACACTGCATCTATTACGTTCATCTCTGCATTGCTAGTCTCAGGCATAGAGCCTGGCACATAGTAGGTACTTGACAATGTTTGGAGCAAATTAATAAATGAATGATGGATTTCAACAAAGTTTAAGGATGTGTTTAAACCTCTTGTCCTCTTACCTTCTGGATATCATTTTTTCTTCTGCTCATCCCACACATTCTTTATACTTATCATCTTCTTCCCCACGGGGTGCCCCATTTTCCAAAACCTTTCTGCAATATCAAAACACATCCTAGGACAGCCTGATGTGGCCTCGGTATTTCCAGCATATCTGTTAGTCTACAGAGACACGATTGTTCTACACCCATACTCCTACAGCAGTCTCCCTGCTAGGGTGGATTGCAGAACCCTGTCCACAGTGTTTCCTCTTATTCAACAATGAGATATGAAATCACAGGCAAAGGTGGCATAGGCCACCTTCCCACAGGGAGTCTGCCCTCTTTTGGCCTTTATAAGAACCAATTCCACTTGAACGAATGCTGTACCACCTAATTAATTTTCTCTTGCAGTCAACACTTTTATCTTAATTGGAAATTTCTGGAAGGACAAAAGCTTGTCCCACAAAGGATTCTAAACCTGCTTCTGATTAGTAAGGCACACAAATCAAGTCCGCTACCAAACTCATGAGCAAAATATCCATATACATAACCATGGCAGTCTTCATAAGTTAATTCAGCATCTATTTATCAATGACATACCTGGCTAAGAAATTCAAGATTTCTCAATGAGCTCCAGACCAAGGAGAGGAGAAAGATAGAACAGAGAAAAAAAAAAATGAGACTATCTGTTCCATGGACAACTCCCCATCTCCTCTTCCCACATCAACGCATTGGGGTAGGCAGTGGCAGAGGATGACCTGTAGGCCGAAATTGTCCATAGTCGGCTGCTATACATCTCCGCACACTAAGACCTCCTCATATTTCCATTATCCCTGGGAAAGGATCCCTTGTGGTAAAAGTTAGGCATAAGATCCAGAAAAACAACGATGGCCACTCTGCATAATGCCAGGGCAGTTGTTCAGAAGAACGCTTCTTTCTTCTAGGTTCAGATGGCATTGTCTTTGATAATTGGTAGTGTTTGCCTGTGATTTCATAGCTCATTGCTGGATAAGAGCAAACGCTGTGGACAGGGTTCTGCAATCCACCTTAGCAGTGATACCTCCGTAGGAGTGTGGATGTGGAACAACCGTCTCCGTAGACTAACAGAGTTGCTGGAAATACTGAGGCCACACCAGGCCGTCCTAGGGAGCCTCTCCCCTCCCGCCCTTGCTCTAGTGTCACTTCTGCACATTATCATAGACTGAATCACCCAGGCTTGGAGAAAAGTAGCACTAACGAAAAGAGATACACCCAGAAACCCAAACAATCTTGGGTGCAAGGATAGGACTTCCCAAATGGTGAGTGGAGTTTCTCCCCAGGGATTGTAGAAGGCCGAGGCTTTTGTTTGGAGAAAGACATATCTGAGCCGCAGGGTACGAGTTTGGGTGTGGAACATCTATGAGCAAACATGTGAATTGCTCAACTTCTTGGATTATTTTCCCTTAGACAATGGAAAATGTTGTATTTATCACACAGTTTTAGATGACTCATTACATTATTATGCTATATTATTAATATAATAATTAACATATTACTACAAACTTCACATGATAATTCTCTTTAGATGTATCAGTTCTTCAATAAAAAAAGGACTGTTGAGGCAATACAGAAGTAATTCAGTGTAGCTAGAGCCATGAGAATCTTCTGGTTGCTGCAAATCAAACTGGCTTACGTGAAAAAAGTGAATTCATTGGATGAGGATCACGTAGCTGAACACCCTGAACTGGAACTGTGTGTCTAGGGGTCTTCCCTTCGGTTGGCTCCGTTTTTCCTTGTATTGCTTTTATTTTCAAGCAGTTTCTCTCACAGACTGTTGGAATGCCCAGTAGTAGTTTCAAACTGGCACTCCAACAAAACCAGAACTTCAATTGCAAAAACACTTCAGTACCAGTTCTAGGGGGGTACTTATTTACTTCATTGGTCTGATCCCATACCAGTCACTGTGAGGGGGATGGCACACCTGGAGGTTGGGAAACGGATAGGCACGTCCATCTCCAGAGCTAGGGGGCAAGTGAGGCGCTCGAACCAATTTGGTCAAATCTAAGAGGAGGTGAGAAATACACAGCTTTACAGATACGGAACACTAAATCAGGTCCTGGTCAGTGTCTAACTCAGGTACCGGTAAGTGAACACTGGCACCGGTTGCCAACCCAGTGGAGCAGAGCACTGCAGATCTGAAGAACAGTGGATGCAGAGACTCTGAAGGCAGTATATTCTGGGAATATTTGAAAGACAATAGAAAGCCCATGAGTCTGGAATGTACTAAGATAGGAGCAAAATGCAGGAAATGAAGAAAGACAGGTACATAGGAGGCAAGTCAAGGACAGACTTGGAGATCACTGCAAAACTGTAGAATTTATTCTAGATGTGACCGAAGGGATGGAAGAGATGTAAGCACAGGGCTGACACGCCGTTACTTACATTTAAGAGGATGACTGCCAACTCTTACAGGTTTTAGAGGGAGCAAGGTATGAAGGGGAAGGAAGAAAAAAACAGATGAGCTGGGAGGTGCGGTGCGGGAGCAAAAGATGAAAGACAGCAGCAGAGGGGGCTTCGGCGGCAACGGCAGCAGTCGGATACCTGGTCAGATTTAAGAAATATTTTTGAAGTGAGTGCCAGTAGGATTAGGAGAGGGGTTTGATACAGGATGTGAGAGACAGAAAGGAGTCCAGATGATTTCAAAATTTAATGCTAGCAAGAGAAGGGGAAGTTTCCATTTAGGTAACTGCTACATAAAGAATGGTAGTAGCATATCACAACACACAGCACATGCTGTCTCTCTCTCTCTCTCTCTCTCTCTCTCTCTCACACACACACACACACACACACACAAACGCTTTATTGTTTAAAAGTTTATGAACTCTGTTATTTAGAATCTGGCTCTCAGCGCTTGCACAGGTCCTGTAACCCTAAATATCCGCTCTCAAGTCTAACACTCCTCAGGCCCCCAGGGAAATACTTCTCCAGGTCTCTTGCCCCACATCCTTGAACTAATAAGCTCCCGACTGTCAAGAAGGTGTATAGATTGTACCATTGCCAACACCAAGCTCAACACTGTTTTGAGCAAGAAAAGGATTTGAAGCACTCCAGTAAGAGAGAGAGAAGGGAACTACGCACACCTACTTTCCTCAATAAATGACACCACTTCCCAGTAGCGCTGCGCATTCAGTTCTTGTTTCTCTCTGTACTCCAACTCTTGATGTGGGAATGGCAACCAATTAGCTCAGCATTCAAAATGGCTACCTACAGCCTCTGAAGAACACTTTGCAACATTTTAAAGACTCACATTAGTTTTAAATTTAAATGTGTAGGTCTAATATATGCAGTGTAATACCCGGTCCTCACCCTGGTAAGCAGGTGTATACTGAACATTAGTTTTACAAATAGTTTTACATTAAAACTTTAATAAGATACAATTTTTTTCAAACAGCTTATTTTAAATACGTGAAGATTAGGGAATGGAGGCATGGAGGCATTCAGAGACAATTTTTGAAACTTTAGCTCTGCAGTTGATCAACTGCATGTCTTTATTGCTGGGGAGTCACCCTACCGGGGTGCCCCAGTATCAACCCATTGTATGAACACTTTTGAAGGTCAATAAATTTTGCCTAAGTAATTTTTTATTCACAATTTTATGAGTAATAATTTTAAATATTTAGATGAAATAACTTTTTGAAAGCACAAAAATAATTTTTAAAATTTGACTATACTGTAAGGAGGCATATTCAACTTTGTAGTCATTGAATACAGCTTCATATATATTTCATAGTTTAATCTTTCAGAATAATTACTGTCAAAAATTACATGAAACAAAAATTAGATGAAAACCATCATCATAACATAAATGATTTTGCTAAACTCCACAAAAGATTTTATGAATTAGCATTATAAAATATATACAACAGATGTAATACTATATAAATTATGTATGTCTTTATTTTATTATTCATCCAAGTATTTCCAACTCTATAGATTAAGTGGCATTTAATAGTGATTATTAAAATTAGTCATCTAGTATTTGTCAGTGTTTAGCCTTATATGAAATAATGCATTACTTGTATTTTTATTCTGTTATTATGATGGTATATTTGACAGGGAAGGAGGATTGAACACATTTTATTTGCCACTGGTCAGCTTGATTTACAGCTTTTTGAGCCTCGGATATGTGGTACAGCCCACTTGTGCTCTTGCCTGGGCTTCTAGAATGTTCCAGCGGCCTTCTCACTCACAGGGGTGCAATTAGCTCTGTCCCAAGGGGCAGAGAACATTTCACTAAAGAGAAGGTCCTTGATAGGGTTCATCAGTGCATGCTCTTCCCCTCAGGCGAATGAGTAAAAGCGGGGCAACACCTACAAAACTGGAGGATTGTGCTCTGTGCATTGCAGTAATCTGACTTGGTTGGACATTAAGTATGTGAGGGGCCCAGGTTAAGCTGAGCAGGAGAGCAGACTTGGAGAAAGACTTGTTAGACTGCTGCAGACCCATGTCGCTGGTACCCACCACTGACTACATTTGTTCACTGAGAAACATCTTTGTGGGCACTTTGTGCTGCGCGCTAGGCCACATGGAGCAGCTGAGCAACGTCTTAGAGATGCCTTGAATCCGGGGCTCCTTGTACAGATGTATTTGTGATTTTATACATCCCAGGTTCTTTAATAAGTAAACACTCATATTTGCTGACTCAAAATTGAAGCATGACTGTTGGAATGCTTGAACTTATTTTTAGGCTATGCTGTAGGAATCACAATGGTGAAATATTTTCTCAGGTCCCAACCCTGAAAGATATGGGGAATCCGTGAGCTCATTGTTAGAAATGCTCACAGCATTGAAACCTTGCAAACAATAAAATAGTAATAAAAGTAAAGCAATGAATTGCTATTATATCACTAACCTAGTATGCACCGATAACTATGTTAAGCATTCTGTGTGAATTGTCCCTTAATTCTCACATTAAATCTGGGATGTAGGTTGATTACAAAGGAGCAGTGAGATAAATTAACCTATTGCAATACAGTTAATAAGTGACAGGAGGGCTGGGGATTTAGCTCAGCGGCAAAGCGCCTGCCTGGCAAGCGCAAGGTCGTGAGTTCGGTTCCCGGTACCGGAGAAAAACAAAAACAAAAAAAATAATAAAATAAATGACAGGGCAGAAGTTCAAACCCAAGTTTGCTTGGATCTAGAGAGATGTGGAGTGTCCCTCCCTCCCCTCACTCAATCTGACATGTGAGGAACTCACACACACAAGGAACAGGCAATTCTTTTTAAACAGTCTAAAGAAGAATTACGGTCATCCTCCTAATGCACCACTTGGTGTTTTGTTTTTTCTTCCTGGCGATTTTACAAGATTTGGACAATAGCCACATCTATATGATGAACAGATGGAGCATGAACACTTTCCATCTGGCACTTCTCTGAAATATGCTCACCTCACCGGGTTGGTGAGGAGCTTCCTGTGGTAGGTTGAGCACCACCACCCATAGCCAAAAAGGAAGTACAGTTATTTAAAAAGCAAGCCAGAGGGATAGGGGTTCCTTTCCCAGGATTCCTAAGTCGTATTAGTGAGAGTCTATTTGCCCCATCAAAGAATCAGTTAGGACACATTTTTTTCCCCTTCAAATTGGAAGCACTTGCTCTATTAGAAATGTTTAGAAGAATGTAAATATTAAGAGAAAGGAAAATTACTCTTCTGGATATAAAAACTGATGAAGAGATTTCCCTATAGAGGAGTCTCAGTTGCTGGGAGCTGGATGATATGATAGTTTGCTGGAGAGACAAAGGTGTTGGGGCACCCCATACAGCACGCAGGTTGGTCACTACACAAGTGCATCAGGCCATGGTGGCAGTTGAGACCAAATACCAGCTGGTGCTCTGCCTGCCGGTTCATGCCCACTGTGAGAGGCTGCGCCTGGACTGATGGGGAATTTGAAGTCTGTGTGTATTTACCAAATGTACTAGTAGCAATCCTGCCCTGGAGGCCGTCTTCTTTTAGGGTCCTAGTAGTGAATTTGGGGCATTTGAGAAGCCTCGGGGAGTGACAGAATCTGGTCCTGTGCATTTCAATTCAGAAGCCACTAGGCACATGTGACTCTTGAGCTCTTGGATGTGGCTGATGCAAGTTGAAATGTTTTGTACATGTAAAACACCAGACTTTGACAAACAAGTGAAAACAAAAATGTAAAATAGTCACTAAGAATTTTCATATTGATATATAATAATAATGAAAGAAGATATACTATTAAAATTAATTTCATCTTTCTTTTTACTTTTTAAATGTGGTTTCTAGAAATTTTGAAATTATTCATGTGGCTTGCATGGATTGCTCTTGGACAACACTGCCCTAGTCAGGCAAAGCTAATTTAATCCTCCTTTCATGCACTTTCCAGCTCAGCTTCTTTGAGCAAGTTTTTAAATTGTGTATTTTCTGTAAAATGAGCTACTCTGAAGATGACTTGAGTTAATGCATGCCCCTTGACACTGCACTGATGGGTAAAGATTTATTATTATCACAATTGTCTGACCCTGTGGCTTCAGTATGAAGGGCTAGAAAAGCAGGTGGGTGTTCCCAGGCTTCTACTGCAGGAAAAATTGGGTGCCACAGCCTCTGGCCAGAAGACCTTTCCTTTGAGCACTGTGTTCATGGCTCAGAAATCCCGCCCTTTATTCCAAGAAGATTCCTCACACCAAGGAAACACTCTACAGCGGGCATCTGACACTAAATAACCCTGCACTGGGGAATCTGGGTCATCAGTCCCTCAGAACTCACATACGGATCTATTCTCCGGAACAGACTGTCCCGGGCTCCCTTCTAGGTGTTCCCATCAGCACTATTCTCCGTTCGGACTGTAAACACACCGCCCTTTTCCTTCCTTAAGGTCCTAGAAACAAAAACAAAACCCAACACACTATTCCACTACCACGACACTGCACCCTTGTACCGGCTCACATCTGTAGGCAGCTTTTTCTAGAGTGGGTGAAAGCAGCAGGGAAAACTCAGTCTCATTTTGGAAGAGGCCTCAAAGATCTTCACAAACCTTTGGTGCACACACATTTCTTTGTGGGTACATTTACAGTGCTTTTATTCATAAGTCAAAAAGCAAGGAGGGATCTGCTGCCATGAATGTTCCGCCTCTAACCCAGACTGAACGTTAGGGGTGGACAGCAACGCTGCGGGAGTTGGCAAGTCGCACCCCTGGGGCCTGCCTCCATCCCAGACCTCGCTCTTCGCCAGCGTCCGTCCTCAGGTGCCTGGCAGTTGTGTGTCTACTTTCCTTTCCCACTCAGGCTTTTTCCCAGGACCACTGCAACTGCAGAGTCCCCCGCTATCACCCAGTTGTATTTGCTGAGTTTACTGATAAGTTAGGAAATCAATAGGAAGATGGAGGAACGTCACTGCCTGCTGATTGGACTTGCACGCAGAGCCATGCACCTGAGGTTTTAAAATTCCAGCCAGTCAGAGCAGGGGCGGCCCCTGTACACTGAGGGCTTGGAGGGCTGACCGGGTTAGAACAGAGGGCAGGCCCGAGCACCACTTATTTAAGAAATCAGGACTGAGCTGACCATTATGCGCTCTGCTGGTTTCGTACCACACTTAGTCAAAAGGTTTCTGCCCCATTCCTCTTCTTCATCTCTCTCTCATCATTTCTTCCTGTTCTCACGTTCTCTTAGCTGGAGAAGCATTTTTTGAGTTCTGAAAGCAGGGAGGTGTACTCTTAAGCCAAGGATGGTGTTTCCTTAGAAGCGCACTTATTGAATGCATAGCACATCCGGGACACTGTCCAGAAATGAATAGGTTACAAAGATAAATGAGTACTGTGTGTGCCCTCAAGGAGTTTCAGTCTAGAGGAAGGAATTAGGTGCGTGGTCAGTCATTCAGCAAATACTTACCAAGTGCCGGTGGCACGCTGAGCACGCTCTAAATATAGAGGGAACTGCAGGGAGTAAAGGCAAGGCGTTGTTACCGCTTGTATCCTGGAGCAAGAAAAACAACAATAGAGAACTACACAATATGTCTGATACTACAGGACCAACAGCGTTGTCCATCACATATTGCTGGACCTCTGCTCACCGAGTGCGTGGTGATACCACTCTTCCCTTTCTGAAGTTAGACGTGACCAATGGTTTAGGAGCAAATAGCATGTACGTCACTTATGCCCAGAAGTTTGAAGAGTCTGCGCAAACCACCACCTCCCCTCCCCACTGCTGCAGTGAATGTGGAAGCACGTTGAATGATTCCTGGTCCCTCAGACCAATAGTAATTACCATGAGTAAGGGCTCCTGCCAGCCTGCAGCGGAGGTGCAGCTCGAGTGAGATGGTTCTGCTTCGCTTAACCTGCAATGTTTGGGGATCAGGAGTCACTACAACACAGTCAGATCTTTTCTGATGAGACAGTGGCTAGGTACCCTGCAGAAAGTAAACGAGCATAAGGGTTTACAAGAATGACATGGGGGGGTTTTCTATACTAGATAGGGTAGTTAGAGAACTCTTTCCTGGTAAATTGCTATCTGGGCAGAGACCTAAACTAAATCAGAGAGGCCGTCTGTGAGGGCATCTGGGTGAAGAACAAATGGTACAGGCAGTGCAAAGAGCCTCCTTGGAGAGAGCAGTGAGACCTGCACAGCCGAGGCACCATGAGTGTGGGAGGAGGAGGGAAGTGAATTGGGAAAGGAGCGGCTGAGGAGTGGCCTACGTGTGATAGGCGTGAAGATCTAGTGCAAGGGAACATTACAGCATGAGAAACGACGGCAGAGGAACAGCGCTGGAGCTGGTCTCTTTGGATTCTTTTCTCACCCTTACCCCTTGTGCCTAACTCATCACCAAACCTTCGCTGTGTTTTGGGCCTGATCCTCACGCCCTGCCCTTAGCCCCACTGCCACTCCTTTTGTTCCGGCCTTGTTAGCCAGAACCTGAACCATCGCAGTGTTTATTTTCGTTGTTGTTTGAACTGGACAAGTCCTTTCAATCCTGTATCCCTTGAATGAACTTTCTGTGCTGCAATTACTTTCTCAGGGAAGGGATCCTTTGGAAACTCAAAGCAGCCCAAGATACCACATATCAATGGCTCCATTTTCCATAATGAGAAATAAAGCAAGCCTAGCTCCTTAGCGTGGAAGGTGAGGCCCCCCGGCACACGCTGGCCTTGGGGTCTTCTTCTCTAGGCTTTACCCTGTGTCACCCACACTCCTGCCCTGCAGAATCCTCTTATTTCTACATCTCTGTATACTGCGATCCTTCAGCCTTGATGTCTTTGTACATGTCGTTTCCTTGGTCTTTTCTCACCTTCTCATCTGCCAGCATCGTTCAAAGCCTGCTTAATCACAGTCTCTTTTGCAGAGCTTTCTAACACCCTTTCCCCACAACAGAGCCCCTGAGACCTCTCTCTCCTCATGAGAGAACATCCACGGTTGCGTGTTTTGACTTAGCGCACACTTCTGTTTGTCTTGCAGAGTGTTCACTCTCTTTTACATATTTTCTTAAACTATGCACATTTTTTGAGGAGGAAACCTTGGGATCCATTTCTGTTGTCTAGTTGAGCGCCCTATAGTTGTTTCCCACTGTGGTGTCATTGTGATGTTGCCTTCAAAAGTATTTTTTGACAGTTTTTCCAGATCTTGCCTTTGAAACCTGTCCCAGGTGCCCACTCTGCTTCCAGCTCTTGGTTTTCCAGTCTCTGTGAGGCGCTCTGGACTAAGTGTCTCAGACCTGCTGTGGGTTGGATATAGTTTTACTGTGTCCCACAAAGTGTCGTATGCTGGATGCCTGGGATGGGGGTGTTAACATTTGGAGGTGGTGTGAAAACCTTTAAGAAGTGGGGCTAGGGGGAAATCCTCAGGTCAACTGAAGGTGCTGTCCTTGAAAGGAATTAAGTAGTTGTCCTGTGTCCTCTTGGTGATGTTCTCAAGAGGGTTTCTGTAAGGGCCTGAGCCTGATTCCACTCAGTTCTCCGACTTCTTGATCATTGTTCTCTCACACCTTTCCTTCATTGCCGTCCGCCATGAGGTGAGGCAGCCAAGGGCCCTCACTGGAACCCTCAGCATGCTCTTTAGACTTTGCACATCCAGAACTCTGAGCTACACAGCCCTCTTTGCTTTATAGTCAGCCTGCCTCAGATATTTCATTATAATAGTGCAAGATGGATTAAAATGAGACTTCTCCATATTTCCAGCCCAGACTGTGCAGTAGACATCCAACACTTACAATATGGGGCCTGTGGGGATCAATTCTATACCTGGACAACTACCAGTGTTGAGGTCCTGCCCTCAGTTCACCCAGCAGGTGGGTAGTACTGGCTTCACCTGGAAAAAGAGGGCGTCGCCTTCCTTATTCTTCACTCTGTGCTTGCCTAGGGGAACAGATGTTTCCCCTCGTTCTTCCCTAACCTCTCTCAACATAAAGGTTGAAAGCGTTTGAAAACTGAGTGGCGCCAACCTCCTGCAGTAGTTTGGGTGACCCACCCGGGCCCATCAGACTACCTTATCTCACCTGCCTCCTCTTAGCCTCTTTCTGCTTGTCTCTTCCCCTTCAGTTGCTGGAAATACATTCAGACACATCACTTAGAAATAGGTCTAGTAGCATGTGTCCAAGCCTGTCGGAAGTAGAGGCACAAAAACCACAAGAATGAAGTTGCATGCTTTTCTTTTTTCATACTTGGCGATTCATCTGAAATACACATCCTGCTATGGGTGAGAAGTCAGAACGAGCTGTACTGCTTGTCAGACTCTGTTATGCTAGCGTGAATCTCCTCCTGGGGCCATTTTGCTGCAGAGTGTGCTTTGAGTCTTTTCTGTTCTGGAAAAACCCACAGGAGCTATGAGTAAGGACGGTGGCATGCAGGGGCCTGGGTGTGGCCTGGGACGGCTCTTGCCTTCCAGCTCCAGATGTTCCGGGAAAGCAGCATCATTGTGGTGAGGAGGAATTTCTAGGCAATACTGATTTCAGGGAGTGAAGGTAAAAGTGAAGGGGAAATAAAGCTCACAAGGGAAAATGGAAAATCAACCTGCCTTCTTTTCTCCAGCCTGGTGGAGCCTGTTACTCTTTGACTGATATAAAGATGATGCAACATAGGAATTTTGACTTGTTGCTGTCTGAAGCTGGCCACATCTATAATGGAACCAAATGTAATAGAGATATTGTGGTTAGAACTAGATCTCACAAAGGAATGGCTGTGATGGCTAACTTTGGTTGTCAACATGACTGAAATGAGAGATGCCTAGAAAATTGGTGAAACAATCTCTGGATATATCTGGAAGTTGTATTCAGAGACGATTGGCATGAGGGCCAGCAAACTGAGAGAGGAAGGCACACTCTGAGAGCAGACAGCGCCATCAGTAGACTGAGGGCAAAATGGAATGGCAAAGCAGAAGGGAGACATCTTTTCTTTCTTCCTCAGCTGGTGGTGCTGCCCTTGAACATTCTTTGACCTTGGAATGCAGACTTGCACCAGGAGGTCTCTAAGACACCTCTCGCATTGGGGCTGTAACACTGCCCTCTTTCTTATTCTGAAGCTTCTGGTTTCTTAGAGCCGCACAACTGGGTTCTTCCTCTCTGGTTTGCAGAAATCCACCATGGAATTTTTCGGCCTAGGATCCCATATAAACTAATCAAACAAATCTCTGAAGAGCCTCCACTAACACACTGGCCATCACCGTGCAGGCATCTTACACTAGAAGACTTCATGTCAGACAAGGAACATCCACATGAAGCCTTCAAATTATAGGAGAATTCACTTTCTCACCATAGCCTGGTGTCTTAGTTACCTTCTTTCTTTTTTTTTAAATGTGGCAGATTTATTCTGTGGGAGAACCCTTTTCTGTAACATAGCATTTTGGATGGATTGACACAGTATGACCTAGCATTGATCCGTTTGCTTTGTTTTTTCTTTCTCTTCTTCCCTCTCTCCCTTCTATCTCCTCCCCTCCCCTTTTCTTTTTTTTTATTTTAAAGAGTAAAAGAAGGATAACAATAATGGGGGGGCTTACCAAATTGCAGACAAAGTGGTAGGAAATTATCAATGGTTATTGTTTTACATATTGTTATCTACAAGATAGTTTCTCAGGAAAACAAATAGACAAATAATAGTGTGTTACAGACAAAAGAGGTAGGAGATTATCAATAGCTGTTGTACTCTACTTAGGTATCTTCAAAAGAAAATAAATAGAACTATACATGAGTGACTTATTGAATAATCATTAACTATTCTCAATGGTTGTTGTAGGAAATACCTAATAATAAACATGCATCCATTTATGAAATAGGATAGGAACATTACAAACTTTACAGAGTTATGGATAGATTAGTAGGAAAATATCAATGACTGCTGTAATACATGTTGGTATCTTAAAAGTGGTTTCTCAGGAAGACAGAGATACACAAGAAGGATCTAACAAGTAGTTACAGCCTAAGGGTTGTCAAAAATCAAGTGATCCATCTGGGGCCAAAGCCATTTTTTGTAGCGTTTTCTCTCCAGCCTCCCATCACATTGGGACCCCACCACCAGTTAGTGTCCTCTCCCCAGCTGTCAGCAAAGGCAGCAGGAATCCTGCTGCAGACTTCTCCGGAGCTCCACCACAGCGTGTACTGTCAGGGGAAGAATGGCTTCCAGGGAGTCTCTGCAGGTACTGTGCAAGGTCCTCCTGGTTTACAGCTTCCGAGCGGCTCTCATGACCCCAGTCCACAGGACATCTGACCCTTTGGGCTTAGTCTGCATTCTCATGGTCTCTGAGGCCTTGTTCAGCAGCTGCTCCTCTGCTGACTCTAGACCTTTCTGGTTCTCAATGGCAGGAGCAAGAGTGGCCCGTTGTATAGCATGTATTCCCAGGGGTTTCTCCATGTTTGAATGATTCACACACGTCCTTAGGTGGGCATCTGCAGCTGGTGCATGGTGGGCCAATTGTGTCATTGTTTCTCTGTGTCATGATAGTTCTCAATTGAGCAGCGGCGGCCGGCCTGAAGGCCAGCGCACCACAGTGCTCTCGGCCGCATGGCTCCCCGTGTGCCGGGGGCCCTCCCTCCGGGGGCCTACGAGGCAGGAAGTGACCTTAGTTACTTTCTTGTCAGTGAGACAAAGTACACAACTCCCATAACTTAAAAGAGAAAGGTTTATTTTGACTCATGGTTTGTAGAGGCTTCAGTCCACAGTCGGTTAACCCCAAGGCAGGGTGGCATGGCACAGGAGGGCTGCTCACGGCATGGCAGACAGGAAGTAGAGTGACCAAGGGCAGAAGAATGGAGATAAAACTTTCCAGGCCACGCCCCCAGTGACTCACCTCCTCCAACCAGGCATTTAGCTCCAAACTCGTCAGTGCACTAATTCATAAGATTCACACCTCCAAAGATTCACACCTCCAAAGATTCACACCTCCAAAAACCTCCCCAAAGCCCCGAGTGCATGAGGGTACAGGGGTGTCTAGTTATAAATTTGTGATACTGATTTTTACAACAGATTTTTATTAAAACCAGCTAGCTTTTCTGGAATCTCAGTTATGCATGAGGTTTGTTCAGAGACCGTTGAGACTGGGTAAGATTCAACTGGAAGGATGCAAAGCTTGTTTTCACATGAGTCTTGTTGCTCCCAGTACTTGAAATAAGGTTTTAATTCCATAGTTACATGATTTGCAAGTCACTCCAGCGAGCACTGCAGAGACAAAAGAAGCCAGGGAAAGCACTTTGAGAATGAGTCAGAGAGCTAGGTCTGTGTTTCTCAACCCTGGCTGCACATTGAAATCACCTGGGAATTATTTAATACTCAGAGAAGAAGACAAGCTCGGGAGGTCTCTGAACTCTAGAGCAGTTACCTGAGTAGATGTAACACAGCTGCTGACTCAACTGTTAAGAGGCAGATAAGAAAGAGGTGTCCAAGGCATCCTCATATCTATTCAGAAAAGCATGCTGAGGTTCCTGACATTCTGAACTGCCTAGGCAGCCTCTTTTCTCTTGTTTAAAGGGCTTCCCACTCCCTAAAAGATAAACCCTAATATGTAGCCTTTCTTAGGAGTAGACCCCTTTCTTGCCTTCCTGCTCTGTGCTTATCAGACTTTCCCAGCACTCCAATGACCCTAGTTTTTCTAAGTATCTAACCTTATCTATACATCCATGTACTTCAGTGATAGCTGTCTTCATCTCTAAACCCAGGTTATATCCTAAGCCACAGTAGGCAAACTATGACCATTGGACCAAATCCAGCCTGTCCCTTGTTTTAAAAAAATAAAGTTTTATTGGAACACAGCCATGCCATTTCATTCATGCATAGTCTGTGGCAGTTTTGCACTTACACCAGCAAAGATGAATAGTATAACATCAACCACATGACCTACAATACAAAATATTGTCTGATTTTACATAGAACACATTGATAAGTCTAGATCTAAGCCCTACTTGCCCAGTGATTGAGTTAGGAATGAGAACATGGTCTGTCTTTGGCCAACCAGTTATGATGAGATATCTGCTGCATTTTCCTACAAAGACACAATGGTAAGAGACAATCACTGTTCATCATCTGATTGTTGCTATGTCTGAATATGAGCGTCAACCCACGGAGGATGGAAGAGAGGAAGGATGGAAAGAGCTTGCATCCTTGATAATATTGTTGGGTTCTTCAATCAGCTATGCAGATGGCCCTACTCTGAAGTTCGTAATATCTGATATACTAGATACCTTTTTGTTTGAATCAACATGGCATGAGTTGCACAATTATTTCCATGTTAAGTATCCTGCATCAAGTATAAACTACTAAGATTGATTTAAAAAGAAATATTAAGCTCAAAAATAATGGCAAACATTAAAAACTTACAGCAAAAAAAAACCATTGTTAATAATCTACTAAAAAATAAAGATCAACTGTAAACAGTATAAAGTACTTCACCAAACTTTCAAAGAATAGGCAAATTCATTGAATGGATAATTCAAAAGTGTTATAAAAATAGGAGAAAATCTCTAATTTTTAAACGAAGTCAGTCAAATCTTGATATGAGAACTGAACAAAGGCAGTATAGTGTGATGAAAATTTTATGATCTTATAGCTATGAACACAGATACACAAACATTTTGCCAAATTTAGCATACATTCATTTCTTGCAAAATAAGGTAAAGAAATATAGAGAGAAGAAAGGGAGAAAGATGAAAGGAAAAAGAAGAGGAAAAGAAAAAAAAGCATAAAATTTGGAATACAGAGGACGTTTTTTTAACTTCACATAAATTTCTATAACAACCTAAAGCAAACACCATAACAAATGTGAAAATTAGAAGCATTGCATTTAAAATTAGGAATAAAACTACGATATTCACTATTACTGCTCCCATCCTGAACAGAAACCCAGAAAGAAAGAAACAAAGAAAGAAAGAGAGAGAGAACTAAAAACATTAAACAATATGGTTAATATTAAGCAATGATATTATTGTCTACCTAGAAAGGTGAGGATAACTCATAACTGGATTAGTAAAATTAATGATGCCTCATCAAAGTTTTTGGTTAGCAAGGCAACATATAAAAATAATGCCTTTGCTATCCCTAAGAAACAACTGCTTAGAAAACATTCTTAAAAGAAAAATTCCCATTCACAATAGCAGGGAGAAAAGACACAGAATAATTTTAACAAAAAATGTAATATCTTAATGAAAAATACAAATACATTAAAGAACATAAGTGACAAATAAATGGAGATGTAAATGTTAATGTTGTAAAAATAATAATTTTTCTAAGTCTATAAATTGGTTCCCCATTCTAATACAAAGTTTAACAAAGTTTTTGACTGAACTTGACCAGCTAACACCGAAATTCACACAGAAGATTAAAAGACCAAGTGATTTTGAAAAATAAGGTGCAGGACATTTTGTCCTACCAAACATAAGGATTTATCATAAAGCTTACTGCTTAAAAAAATGTATTAGCTCTAGGACAAATGCATGGATTAATGGAACAGGATAGAAAAATCCAAACATAAACACCTGGAAAATATTATTATATGTGCTTTTAGTGCCTGGCAGAAAATGGAATAACAGATAGTGGAGAAATAAAAAGCTATCTAATTAATAAAACCAAGAAAATTGTCTATCATTCTGGGTAAAAAAGAAAACCTAAAAAATCCTTTCCTGTATATAAAACAAATCCTTAAAACTATGGGACGACAATGTGGAGAATACTAATATATAGGAATATCTGTATGACCTTGGAGTAAGGGAGTTTCTTTAAAAAAACACAAAATTTACTTCATTAAAATTTTCTAAATATCAAAGCCTTTATAAACAAAATTTAAAGATGCATTATGAAATGAAGATATGTAGCAAGAAATATTATACAAAATATACATTTTAAAAATCTGTAAGTAAATAAGACTACCAAGTAGAAAAATGGGCAACTGACATGAACAGACAGTTCACAACAAAAGGAAAACAAATGGCCAAAAACATGGAAAGATTTGCAAGTCCTATAGTAATTAAGATAATGCAAATCAAACAAAAGCCAGGTAGTACATTAGCAAAAGTAAGATGAACAATTTATCAAAAATTAAGAATTCTTATGACACTTACGCTAATGACAGTTGAGAGCAACAACAATGGTATTCACTAATGTTTAGACTTTTAACCGTGCAAGCAGCTAGCAAGGTGGCACATACCTGTAATCCCTGCATCCTGGAGGCTGCAACAGGATTGCAAGGTCAAGCCTACCCTGGACAACTCAGGGTCTTAGTGAGACGCTATCTCAAAAGAAAAAAAATACAAAAATTCTGGGGATGTAGCTCAGTGTGAAGGAGTTGGGGTCAACTCCCAGTGATGCCAAATAAATGAATCAGTAAATAAATCAACAAAATTATGCAACCAGCTTGGAAACAGTTTGACAATATCTGGTAGAAGCGAAAATAGATACTCAAACCCACAGCTCCTTCCCTCGGTGCTGGTGTCTTTGTGAATGTGTGTAAGGGTAATGTAGAAGAACATTCACTACAGCATTTTGTAACAGTAGTAGAAATATTGGAAGAAGAAAATAATGTTGCTAAAAAATTAGAACAATATCTAAAATGAATCTAACCTACTTGTGCAATATGAATAAATCACATAAACACAGTATGTAATTTTTAAGAAATTGCAAAATGATGCATACAATAGATTCCAACTGTGATTCATTTTATTATGTAAAGATAACATATTTTTTGTGGATTTATACTTACATGGTAAAATAAAAAACATAGAAAGTATGCTTTTGGATAGTGGAGGAAAACAAATAGAAATGTAATGCCTTCAACTCATTCAATACTCAACTCCTTCAATACCTTCAACCCAATATTCTACCTCTAAAGAAAGAAGTCCAAGGTAAATACGGTGACAGTGTCCTGGCAACCAAGCTAGCTCCTGACCAGCGCAGGCATAGAAACCAAAAATCCCCCCCAAAAAAATCACATGCAGGGAGCACCTTGAGCCAAGTCAGTGCTTACTACACCCATCAGTCACACTCATGATAAGCGCTAAAAACAGCTCTTGGCTGCGATAGTTAACTTTATGCATAAACTTGACCACAGGGTGCCGATATTTGGTCAAACACTATTTTGGGGATCTCTGTGAAGGTGTTTTTAAGTTAGATTAATATTTAAACTAGAGGACTTTGAGTAAAGCAGATTGTCTTCCACAGCGTATGTGGCCCTGTCCCATGAATGGAAGGCGATGAATGGAGAACAAAAAGGCTGATCTTTCCTCTGAGTAAGAAAGCATTATTTCCGTCCAACAGCCTTCAAAAGCCATCGGATCTTCTTACCTTCAGACTCGAATTTAAACTTCAGCTTTTCTTGAATTGAGTCCGCTGGTCTTTGGACTGGAGCTGTACATCGGCTCCCCAGGTCTTTAGTTTGCTCACCCCAGGATATAATGGTACGCGCTGACTCTTCCTCTCTCTCTCTCTCTCTCTCTCTCTCTCTCTCTCTCTCTCTCTCTCTCTCTGTCTCAGTTGGATTAATACATTAATACATAGATCTTCTGGGCTTCAAAAGCTGTACCCAGATTCTCTAACTGAGCTCCATCTTTCAGATCAGGCTGGGTAGTAAAATTCCTCTCAGTGTTCTGTAGTCTCTTCACCTGCGTTATTTTTTAACAATGGAAAATTATTAGTATACGTAATATGTTTAACATGTACAGTCAGTTCTCCTTGTTTTATGGGCTCCTAAATTGCCAATTCGTCTGCTTGCTAAGATTTCTTAACTCCACAATCAACGCTTGCGGCATTTTCATGGTTATTTCACGGGGTGAAGGATTTGAGACACCCAATCCACGCACACAGTCAAATGAGCCCGTGTTCTGCCTCAGCTCTTCTACCCTAGTAAGTGTCCTTTTGGGGCCTATTTGGTTCTGTGTTTTCACAATTTTTTGTGCTTTTGCGGGGTTGATTTTGTTGTGTAACATACCCCAAATCATCTTGTCCTCTAGTATTACTAGGTGTAAGAAAACTGTGCTCTTCCTTCTGGGAAAAATATATCTATTAGAAAAGCTTTGTTCAAGCATGCATTACAGGGATAGTGCTCTCAAATCAGTGTTAATTAATCACATATATGTACATATGTATATGAAGTTGTCATGAAACAGAAACACACATAAAAGAAGGTTGCATGTTGATCAGCTGGTGTAAGTACTGTGACAGGAGGCAAACAGGAACCACACTGCATTTCTCCTGTGAGCAAGGGTTTAGCATTCGTTAACCTCACGTTCACAGTGACTTTATAAAACGTAGCTGCTGCAAATCACGAGAAATATGTTTAAAATCTGCTTTGCGGCTACCTAACTGTAACTTTTTAACTAGGTGGGGGAAAGCATCATAGCTACATCCAAAATATTTCATAATTTTGAAGCATTAAAACAGACCAGTGGAGCCAAAACTCAGTGAATGGGAGGCGGGAGAGAGATGCGGCCGGAGTCTGAACATGCGCAATGGTAGGTCAAGGATCTTCACTTAACTGTTACTCAGAGCCAGAATAAGAAACTAATGTTATTCTCCCCTTGGGCACTGGGAAGCGATTCAGGCTGCACACAACCTTGCCCTGCACAGGAACCCTCAGCCTAAAGCTGCTGCCTAAGCACCAGTGAAACCCCAAACCATGCTCCCTTCTTTGTCTTTCCTGTTCTCCCTAGAAAATGCTCCTTTTTTTTTTTTCTACAACTTTTTTTTTTTTGGTACCAGGAATCAAACTCATGACCTTGCACTTGCCAGGCAGATGCTCCACCACTGAGCTATATCCCCAGCCCCCAAAGTCTCCATTTTTAAAGTAACGATTCTTTTCATACCATTTCAGTGTAAATGAGGCCCGATCAGTCTCTACATCTAAATCAAACTGTGAGTAAGAGTCCATCCTATTTTTGCAGAATGCCTGTAACACTTCCAGTGTGGAAAAACTGTTCCAGGATTAAGAAGGAACAAATATGACCCCGTTTTTTTGGAAATAAATATAGTAAGAGATTAATAAAAGTAAGTATAGATTTTAGAAAACTAATGAGTTCCATGATAGGAAAAAACTCAGACCTTGTTTCTCATGCTATATACTCACAATGCAGATCAAGTCTGTGACCTCAGAAGGTGCAGGGTTGCTGCTCACCCCACCAGCACCCAAGCAGTAAGCAACAGTAGGGTGTTCTCTAGTCCAGTTCAGTTCTGACCTATCTACACAGAAGGCACCACGGAGTAAGAGTTTAGTTCCCAGAACTGCCTCCACTTCAGAGCCAGTCTCAGCCTGGCTTTCTATAACTTTTTTTTTTTTTTTTTTTTTTTTTTAAGGATAAAAGGAGGGAAACATTAACAGACATACAACATTTTACAACATATCACAAGCACAATACAGACAATACAGAGTTCCAAAC